>NC_077229.1:464738118-465038118 GCF_027887165.1 Monodelphis domestica | reverse complement strand
TCTAAATCCTAAGGAAAACAGAATAAAGCCATCAGGGATAGGCTTTAGGGTTTAGCTATTGGATATTTATTTAGCTAGCTTGACTCTTTTTCTTTGCTGTATGGCTTTTCCTTGTTGAGGGAATTGCATAATAAATAGTTTGTTGAACTTTGAGTCCCAAAGATCTGAGTTTGATTCCTGTCCCAGTGTTGTGTGACTGGGCAAATCTCTTAACCTTTATTGCCCTGAGTTTCTTTATATGTAAACTTTGGTGTTGGGGGTAAAACACACCCAAGTTTGTAGCACGGTTTCATGACCCAAGTATGGGAGACTCAATCCAGAATTAAGAAAGGAATTTCATTTGAAGAAAAGGTTTGAGGTGGTCTAATAACCTAATAGCTGGTCGAATAGAATGGGGAGCAAATCAAATAGCTTTAGGACTGATAGATGGATGGGTGGGGTGTAGTAGAGTAAACCCTCTCTGGATCCAATGGAATGGCAGTTTTCCAGGTAGGGAGCAGCAGCTTCAAAAGTGGAATAGTAGCTTCATGTGTAGAGTAGCAACCCTAGCTGTAGGGTAGTAGCTTCAACTCCCTGTGGATCAGGGTTTGCATATTTTTTAGAGTCATCTCTCTTTCCAGAGAAATCTTCACCTTTCCTGAACACACTGGAAAATGGTCTTGGCCAAATTCAGGTGGAGGTGTGGTTTTGTGTTTGACACCTACATCATAGGGAATTAGGAACATGCACAGGTTTGGGGGATCCTTCTGGACTGCCAGAATCCTTAGGACACATGTCCCATGTTCCTCACATTGTCCACCTTGTCATCATTTATTAATGAGGGAGAGGTCTTTCTACCCTTTGGGATGAGAATATGGAAGGGGATGAGGTCCAGTAGATTACCACCATAGGTTATTAATTATGTCTAACAGTTCTGAACTAAAGTAAATAAAAAAGATATGTAAGGGAGGAAAATGCAAAAGACAAATGGGACCCAGTGGAGAAAGAAGTGGCCCACACAGGGGAGGAGCAGAAAGGAAAAAACTCAAGACTTCAGAGAGAGAACAGAAGCTGTGGGAGCTCAAAACTGCCAGCTCAATTCACTTCTCCAGCTGAGCCTGAGAAAAGGACCTATGAGGTTGGGGATCCCCCTGGACATCAACTGCTTCCTAATGAACCCTTGAATCTCTTATTCAGCTCAAATATTTTAGACTGGACTTTGAAAGAAGCTATCTACTGAGGGAATCCTCTCCAAGAATTATTCTCCACTTATCTATCCCCAATTTGTCCTGAACTCCATCATCCTAACCAGATTAGCTCAAGTGTGGGGACAAAAACAGCAACTGACCAGAAGGGTTGAGGCTGAGAACCTGGACCCCCAGAGATTAGGAGGGGGTCAGTCTGCCAGTAAAGGGATTTCTGCTACCCACTCACCTCACCCAATACCTTCATTCCTCCCTTCCCTGAGTGATCCTGATTAAAAGTGTTACTGTTTAGATCAGATCTGTCTGTTTTCTGACCCTGAAGAAGGGGACTGAAGAATTGGGGAGAATATACCTCTCCCCAAAGAGGAGGATTAGCTCAAGATCCTGGGGAACCAACAACTATACCCAAAGAACAATCCTTTCCCCTGGGCTGAGCAGTAAATCCAGGTCTTAAAGGGAAGAAGTGGCAGTCTGGGTACTGGAAGGACTCAGAGGTATAAAAGTCTATCCTGTCTCTCAACAATAGCTGAGGTCAAGAAGGGTGGCAGTGAATCACTTCATTACAGCTTTTGCTTATACACTAATCTCCACCTTCCAGACCCACTATCTGAGGAGACATATTCAAGTCCCTCAAAGACACCTAACTGAGTTACCTTTCCCAAAGGGAAGCAAGGGGAAAATCCATCCCTTTCCTCTCCCCAATTATCTCAACTCTTTCTCTCCCTAACTCCAATTCCCTAGTATAGGTGGGTGTGACCCTCCTGACTAGCCATATATTACAAATATGAGTAATTAACAAAACAGAGCAGCACAAAGCTGATGCCCAGTATAGAACATTCCAGATCCAGCAGAGGTGATTAATATTACAGAATGGGTAACTGATCAATAGTACAGATTCTATAATTCAAGCTTGACTAATGCTGAAACTACAGGTTTTACAGTTGATGGTAAGCTAGTGCTAACTAGTGAGAAATACAAGATTTCAGACTATGAGGGTCCTGTTCCTATTACTACCTCCCAATGCCAGCCTCCAGTCTGGAATCTGGAAGACCTGAATTCAAATATTACTTCAAATTCTTACTAGTTGATGGGCTTTAGACATTTTATCTGTCTGCCTGTTTCCTCAATTTTAAAATTAGATTTAAATTTAGAGTATCTTTATGAGATGCAAAAATCTAGAGACCTCTCTATCCCAAATGGACTATTTGCCCCTGATCTGTGGTAGAAGCTTCCAAGCTCATATCAGATTAATTAGCCACCAAACACCCTGTACTCTGACCCCTAACACCATGATATCATTGGGGTTCTTTAAGTACCAAGTACTAACAATAACAACAACAACCGCCACCTCCCAGAGTTGTTGTGAGGATAAAATGAGATATTTGTAAAGTGCTTGGCATAGTGCCCAAAACATGGTAGTTTTTGTTTATTCCCTTCTCTTTTCCCCTCTCTGCCAATAGATATGTGGAAGACTCAAATGAGGTAACTGCATATGCAAAGCACTTTGGAATCCTTAAAGAGGGTTATAAATGTTGGCTATTATTGTTATGCTCCCTAGATTCCTCTATTTTTCTGATTACTTTTGTCCTTGGTCATTGGCAGGAATACTCTCAGTTGATGAATTTCATTCCATTTTGTCATACATGTGGATGTTTTTGGTAGGTGGGTGGAGAATGATAAATTGTATTTCACAAGGTTCTTCACAGGCCTGTCCCCAGGGAAGACCATGAATCAAGTCTCTAGTTATAGGCTCCTTTTCTCCAAAAGTGGAATCCTTTTTAAACCCATCTCTCCATCTCTGTCTTCACCCCTTAAGTTCCAATTCACTCCTTTCATTCATTCAAGATTCAACAAACGTTTTTAGAATAACTACTGGGTACAATACAGTATTCTGGGTAGTACATTTATACAAAGGTTAGCCAAGGCACAGTTCTTGCCATCATGGAATTTATAGACTAGGAGAAGTATATAGCAAAGATACACATGATATGAAATATTAAGTCACATATGTATTACAGAGTTAATATGAGTCATCTCAGAGAGAAAGCCATTATGGAGTGGTAAACCAGTGTTTCCATGGCTCTACTGTTACTGTCAGTCAATAAACATTTATTAAGTGCTTACTATGTGTCAGACCCTATGCTAGAATGGAGATAAAAAGATAATCTCTTCTCACAAGGAGCTCATAGACTAGTGGGAGAGACATCACAGAATAGAAGTAGGGACTAAAAATTTATAGAGTCCCAGGCACTGTGTGAAATGTTTTTTTTTTAAACAAATATCTTGTTTTATGGCCCTGGAAAATGAGTATTATTATTATTATTAAATATACAATCTACTACAGGTAAACTATTAATAGAGGGAAGACTCTTGGATTAAGGAAGATCAAGAAAGGCTTCTCATGCTTAAGGGTAGAGGAAATTACTAATCATTCTGTTCTTACAAAGGACTGCTAACTGCAAAAGTGTTACTCTTATCTTAGGGGTATTCATCTGTCTCCAATGCCTAGTGGTATGATTTTAGATAATGTCTTGTCCCTTTTAATGTAAGATATTCATCATTCAGCCTGCTTATATTTTAAGTCAGTTCTGCTCTCTGATCCAAATTATATCCTTGGCAGCATTAATCAACCTAGGTCTTCTAAACTGATATTTTCTGTCTACAAAAAATCCAAAGCCAAGAATTCTAGCTAGATGAGTCCCCTTAAAAATATAGACACATGTTTAAGATGAGCTTCTTTGTTTCTCCTGGTAAAAACTTTCAAAAAATTGTTACTTTCTGAATAAAAGAGTTAATGTTTATGTGTTGATTAAATGGAAGGGACTTCCTAAAGAGCAGGTTTCCATTGTGTCATTCTTTAGGTAAGAATTGGGTCAATCAATTAATCAATCAGAATTGATTAGGCATTTTCCATGTGACAGGCCCTGTACTAGGCATAAGAGATACAAAGACAAAGACAAAAACGAAACAGTTCCTACTTTAAAAGATATTTCATAATGAACTGGAGGAATTCCATGTGAAGTGGAATGACTTGCAGGAATTGATGCAGAGTGAAAGGAGCAGAAGCAGGAGAATTTTATATACAGAGACTAATACACTGTGGTACAATCAAATGTAATGGACTTCTCTACTAGCAGCAATGCAATGATCAAGGACAATCCAGAGGGACTTATGAGAAAGAACACTATCCACATTCAGAGGAAGAACTGTGGGAGAAGAAACACAGAAGAAAAACAACTGCTTGATCAAATGACTTGATGGGGATATGATTGGGGATGTAGATGCTAAATGATCACCCTAGTATAATTATTATCAATAATATGGAACTAGGTCTTGATCAATGACACATGTAAAACCCAGTGGAACTGCATGTCAGCTACAGGAGGGAGGTAAGGGGAGGGCAGGGAATGAACATGAATCTTTGGCAAATATTCTAAATTAATTAATTAATTAATTGAAATTTTCCAAAACAAAAAACAAATTAAAAAAAAGGATCTTTCAGTTGATCAGAGAAAATAACATGTAAGAATATACAAAGTATATTATTGTTCGTCCTTCATTTCTCTTTTTGTCTTAGGATCAATACTATAGACTGGTTCCAAGACAGAAGATCTGTAAGGGCTAGGGAATGGGGATTAAGTCACTTACCCAGAGTAACATAGCTAGGAATTATATATGTAAAGATTTGAACTCAGGGCTTCCCTCTCTTGCTTTGGCTCTTAGTCCATTGAGCTATCTATGTGTTCCCCCCACGTCCCTTACTTTCAAAGAAGACTGATGACATCGTGATGATGAAGTCAGGGAACCGGATGTTTGGTTATGGCTAATCTGTCCAATATGTGTTCAGAAGGTACTACCACAGATCCAGAGACCCTTTAAAGCATTAAAGGTAAAGGTGGCTCTAGATTTTTACAGTTCAGCTTTGCTTTGTGTTTCTAAGATTCTGTTTTGCTCATGGAGTACAGTGCCTTCTTTGACATGGGCACAGCCATGGTGGATGGTCCTGTGCCAGTGCTTCCTTCCCCTGTCTCACAGTCAGTACTAAAATTCTTCAGAGATACCTTGAGGCTGTCCCTTCTGACCATCATGTAAGCACTTGGGGTGATTTTTCCATATAATAAATCTTTTGAATAAGTTTGTACTTGGCATTTGGGCTATGTGGCCAGTCTGTCAGAGTTGTATCCTCTGAAATAGGGTTTGAATGCTTAGCAGTTCAACCTGGGAGAGAATCTCAGCATCTAGTACATGATTTTTCTAGGTCATCTTTCTGAACTTGAGACAATTCTGTGGGGCTGCTGCTAATTAAAAAATATGAAATAAAAGAAAGGACCAAGAAATTCATCAAAAATAAAGAGAGGACAGAGATGGAGACAAAGGGAGCTAACTAGAGAGAGGAAAAGGCATTTTGGGGTTTAGAGAAAACACTAACAGCTAGGGGGCTGCTCATGAGTCAGGAAAGACTTCCTGCAGGAGGTAGACTTCCAGTTAAGTTTTGAAAGAAGGAGGGGGGAATTTAAGGGAAGGAACCAAAGAGGAAATTCATTCCAGGATTTGGGGGCTAAGCAACAACAATAAGGTCAGTTTGGCTGAACTCTAGAAGGTATGGCATGAAGAAGAGGAAGGTATTAAAAACCAAGAAAAGTAGGCTGGAGTTGGATAGATGATCTCCATCTCAAATTTCACAATTGCTTTAAGTTTATAACATTCATCTAGTTACTCTACTATGATCTAAATTATTATTTTTCAGGAAGACATTAACCTAAATATGCATCACCATTCAGAAAAGGAGAAAGGGCTACATGTTACAGCTTGAGGGTCAGAAATATCCCTAAGTAGCTCCTGGATGAGATGCCTTTTTTTGGGGGGGGAGATCTCTAAGACCCTTTTCTAAGCTCTAGTCTAGACCTTGACTTTATTTCCTTCTTACAAAGTTTGCTTTTTATTGATGGTGCCATGAAAGAGGAATTGTCACTGGGACATACAGATATATGTACTCTTCACTTCCATATAAAAGAAAATAAAGAAAATGTTACAGAAATTCTACAGGAAAAAATATTATTGAGTAGAACTTGAATTTTTTATGGAAAGGAGCATAAGGAAACAAGAAATTTTAAAGTGCCCTCTATGTCAGGCACTATTCTAAGAACTTTACAAATATTGTCTCATTATAGGACCCGAACAATTTCAAACTAACAGAAAAGAAACCTTATTAGATCAAGTCACTCTTATCAAGTTTCTAAAATGAAGCTATAGCCAAATTTACCTTTAAGTAGCTGTCACTCCAAATTTATCCTGAAATAGCAAAAACGGTTTTGGATTAATCCAGCCATCATTAAAGGTTGATGAAATCTGTGCTGTTGCTGATGTTACAAAATATAAAATAACAGAAAGGACCAAGAAACACATCAAAATAAGAAGATAGAGGAGATAAAAGGCACTACCTATATCAACATTATTAGATAATACGAAATAATAGGAAACTAGAGGATAATGATATATAGTTATATAGTTATCCCCTCTACATCACAACTTTTGGTAAATTGCTGGTCAGATTAAGAAATGAAATTGGAATTTGGGGGGAGTTTTATGGAAGCTGCAGATGAAATGCAAAATCCAGCAGATGGCACAGAAAAAGTTTAGAAATGCAGAAATGCAGAAAATAAAGGCAGCTTCTGTCAATCAAGAGGCAGCTAGGGAGTTTCCTGAAACCCTGAAGAAACTGATTGAAGAGAAAGGCTACAAACTGGAACAGATATTTGATGCTGACAAAACTGCCTGACACTGGAGAAAAAATATCTCACAGGACATACATTAGCTAAGAAGAGAAGCAAAGCCCAGGTTTTTAAGCCACAAGGGATAGGAAAAGAAAAAATGTAGAATTCTTCTTTAGTATGAAATGAGGGCCAAAAATTTTATGTGAATTTTCCAAATGGGGGGATGCTGCAACCTTGCCACCCCCTTGATGTGGGACAGGATACCTGTACATATGTCTGTGTTCTAATGACAAGCAGAAATACATAACTCGTTCTCTAGTGACCACTGCAGATTGCTAGAAGTATGTACTTTTACCTCATTTTTTGTTCACAGTGGCTGGGTCTAAACCAGTTCAGCCACACAGCTTACTCTAAGTCTTATATTTAGCAAGGCGAGGATAATCAGTTTTCACATGTAAGTAAGAAACTTGGTGAGGTCCATAGCTGAAAAGTCTGTGTGGTTAAATGGCAAGCCATTTGTGGAAACTGAGGCTTTAGTCTGAAATCGCTTCAATGAGATTCTAAGGATGGTTCTCCTAAGGACCTTCAAATGTCACTTATTTATCCTTTTCACACAGCCTGAAACCATTTCTAAATACTGTGATGCTGATTTAAATTAATTGTAGAAATGCTGAAATTAATTATGTTCTCAATAAAAAGGGGAAGAAAAAATCATTTTGCCATAATCATTGTGGATACAGCCCAGGGCTCCATCTTGGGTCTTCTCTCTACACAGTTTGATGTCTCAGAACCCCTGCTTCTCTTCACATGCAGCTTTCTTTAAGTGTCTTTTCCTGATTTTCCTATTTGTTAGTGTTCACTTCCTCTAGTTACATGGAACTTATTTTGAAAGTAATCCCATATTAGATGAATAAGGTACATGGGCTTCTGCTAGTCATAAATTTCCTTCCTTCCTTCCTTCCTTCTTTCCTTCCTTCCTTCCTTTCTTCCTTCCTTCTTCCTATTTTTTTTCCTTTCTATTTCTTCTAAAACCTTTAACTTCTGTCTTAGAATCAATACTCTAAGGCAAAAGAGTGATAAGGGCTAGGCAAATGAGATTTAGTGACTTGCCACTTGTCACCAAGTTAGGAAATATCTGAGATCAGATTTGAATCCAGGACCTCCTGTCTTCTCCAGGCCTGGCCCTCTATCCACTGAACCACCTAGCTGCCCCCTAGTCATAAATTTTGCAGACAGGATCTCTTAATGACTTAGTCAAATTAGTCAATAAGCATTTCCCAAGTGCCAGCTCCATGCCAGACACTGTGTGCTCAGCACTGGGGATACAAATTACGGATTCTTCCAGTTAAAAATCTTTGGTTTTTTTATTTTGGGCAAAGCAAGAAAAATTAAAGTTATAAACACCAGACTGACAGATAAAACCAAGGTCATACTTTATAGGAGCTCTCAGGGCTAATCTAATACACACATAGGAAAGATGAAACCTCATATATATATATGCATAAATATATATGTGTGTGTGTGTATATATATATATATATATATATATATATATATTATCTCTCTCAATTAGGGTAGGAACTTCTTGAGAGCTCAGACTTTCAATTTTTCTATTAATTTTTCTAGTACTTGGTAATTTAATAATTTTTTTATTAATTGATTTATAAATTCATTAATGATCCCCTTCACTGGTTTAGTGTTATAGACCTAGATCAACAACAGGAAACTTTCTATGGGTAGAAGAAAAGAGGCTTTGTTGGGTGGGAGAGCTTAAGCTAGAATGGGAGAAATAGTCCCAAGGTGGTATTCCCTGCATTCAGCTATTATTTTTTCTGGAGAAGTTCAGGTGGTCAGCCTCTTTCCTGGTTTAAAGCATTTATGGTTAATTACAAAATAATTCCAATATTTTTACTCTTAGGCTTCAGACAAACTTGGCATCAAGAGCCTTTCCATTTTCTTCTGGCAGTCTTGTATTTCCTTTTCCTCGGGAACAGTTGGAACATATTTAAAGCGTTTAAAGCAGCAGTTCTCAAAATATGGTCTGTGGACCAATGGAGGTCTTAAAATTCTTAGTTTGTGATGTCTGCATTATTTTTATAATAATGTAAGACATTACTGCCTATTAAAATACATTTATTTTCCTACTTCAATCAAAACAACATACAGAAACAGATATGAGAATTCAGTTCTATTCTATGAAGCCAGATATTAGAGATTTGCAAAAATTTGCAAAACAGTGATGCTTTCCTAATATTTTTGTTTTGAAAAAAGTTATTCTTCATAAAAATGTGCTACTTATGTTAAAATATAATGGATTTCTTATAATGTGTCATAAAATAAATAAATAAAACTTTAAAATGTATCAGTTTTAATTTCTAAAATGAGAAATATTCACAGATATAATCCATATGAGGAAAAGCTCTTTGAACTCCTCAATAATCTTTAAGAGTACAAAGGGATTCTAAGGACAAAAAACAATTAAAACTGATGATTTAAAGGATTATGTAATGTGGCTTGAAACTTTATCTATCAAGAAATTCAGTTACTTCTAACTCTTTAGGATTATCAAAGAATGAAAAAAAGTAAATTCATATGTAGTAGCAACATGATAAAAGACCATCTAGGTGGCAAAGTGGACAGAGAGCAGGGTCTGGAGTCAGGAAGACACATCTTCTTGAGTTCAAATCTGTCCTCAGATACTTACTGTGTGATGCTGGGCAAGTCATTTAATGCTGTTTCCTTCAGTTTCCACATTTGTAAAATGATCTGGAGTAAGAAATGGCAAACCATTCCAGTATCTTTTCCAAGAAAACTCCATATAAGGTCACAAGGAGTGGGATCTCACTGAAAAATGACTAAACAATAAGCAGCATTCTATTTTTACTTGAAATCACCACAAGTGATCCAATTGAATTTCGATTAGGTATCTTTTTACTCTCTTTTATTTTTTTTAAAACCCTTATCTTTTTATTTAGAATAAATGTCAAGTATTGGTTTGAAGGCAAAAGATTAGTAAGGACTAGGCAATGAGAGTTAAGTTAAGACCCAGGGTCTCACAAGTAAGAAGTGTCTGAGGTTAAATTTGAACCCAGAATCTCCTGTCTCTAGGCCTGGTTCCTGATTCACTGAGCCATCTAGCTGTTTTTTTTAATTGAAAAAATGTTATTTAATCAATTAATTTAGAATCTTTTTTCATGGTTACATGATTCATGTTCTTTCCCTCCCCTAACCCCCCGCCCCATTGTCTGACATGCAATCCCACTGGGTTTTACTTGTGTCATTGATCAAGACCCATTTCCATATTATTGATAATAATTGCACTAGGATGATTGTTTAGTCTATATCCCCAGTCATGTCCCCATTGACCCATGTGATCAAACAGTTGTTTTCCTTCTGTGTTTCTATTCCCACAGTTCTATCTCGGAATGTGGATAGCATTCTTTCTCATGAGTCCCTCAGAATTGTCCTGAATCATTGCATTGCTGCTAGTAGAGAAGTTCATTACGTTCAATTGTACCACAGTGTATATTTTCTCTAAAAAGGTAAAAAGCATCTCTCATCTCCAAAGTTGCTAAATGCTACCCAAGTATTTCCTGATAATCTAATTAAAATGCATTCTTAATAACTCAAATAGCTTTGCTATTTCCATTACTTGGTCTCTGATACAAATCCTTTCTTGAACCAGCTTGCACCTTTTATTCTAACTCAAAATACTTCAAAAAGACATTTTAAAGCAGAATCAGAGATTCAGAACTATGTGACCCTGAGCAAACCGCTTAATTCTGCCTCAGTTTCTTTATCTGTAAAATGCTCTGGAGAAGGAAATAACAAACCATTCTAAGACTGTTGTCAAGGAGACTCAAAAAAGGTGTAATAAAGAGTCCAAGATGACTGAAAATCATTAAAAAACGACAGCTTTATCAAATGAGAATGTCAGAGTAGATGATCTCTTTTAGCTCAAGACCTCTATAAATGTATACCAAATACATGCTCTTCAGCCACAGGCACATTCCTTTCTGTAGCTATAAATAATACTCTTTTTCAACTTTTTTAATGGATCCAAAATTCAGACAAAAAAAATTGAAGAACTTTGGGAGGGCCAGCTTATCAACTGTATTTTCATTAAAAAGTACTAAGTAGTCACTCATAAAGAAGGGAAAAAAGTAAACATAACTCCATCTAAATAAAAATCTGACTTCCATTTAAAAACACTATATATATAGTGTTTCTCAAATACAGGACATATTAACAGAATATATAGGAACCATTTCCAAGGATGGAGTTTCAGATTCATTCCTCATTCCATTGCATCCAAGCATTATAGCTGATAAGGGGTTATAATACTTCAAGGGATCTCACAATGTGCACGACAAAGCTTTGCTCTATTTTCTGCCTTTCTGAGGTTTATGGCAAGCCATTAACATTACTGGTGCATATTCTTTTTTTTTTTCTTGCTTATATAGTGGAAATCAAGCTGATGAAAGCTTAACAAGAAGGCTGTTGCAACTATCTTCTCTAATGGAAAGATAAGGATGAAAATTAAGACTATTAGTTTAGTGTCCAAAATATCTCTCTCTCAGCGAAGCTCTTTCCTAGATGAAAGCAATCTGCAGTGAAAACAATTTTTTTTAAATGGCTTCGATCTAGAACCAGTCACAAAGTACACAAAACAAAGCATCTCTGAATGTAATTCAGTGATCTGTCAAGCTTCATAAGATTTCTTGGCAAAATTTACAAGGTAAACTGTTCTATGATGAATCTGCAGTTCATTCCTATCACACTAATCTTCACTTAGCTAAGTAACAATAATGAATAAGGGAATAGGGGATTGTTTGGATCACATGTATGCTTCTCAGAAAATATGTAAGAATCAGTCAGGTTAGATAGATTTTGAAAGGACCTATAAATCTTTCAGGACATATTCTGAAGTCTATGAACACCATTCTTTTTAGACAGAGTCTTTATAATTGATGGTGTGCCTTCCCAACTCTGATGGCCATTGCTCACAGTTTTAAAAATTAGAGTGAACGTGGAGATATGTTAGGTTTACAGAAAAAGCGATTTCTTCATTTCGTATTTCCACAATTTATAGTCTACAACCTTTACAATATGGAGAAAGTTTCTTAATATTTACTGTTTGAGTAATGGTAAAAGAGAGAAGGGAAATTTGGTAAAATAAGGGAATCAACTATGATCCCTTTGAAGGACCCCAATATAGTAGGTCAGAGATTAAAAAAGCTGAATTTACTAGTAGGAAAATAATTCTAGGCTGGTCTGAGCTTAGACTTAGATACAAAAATTGCAATTATATTGCCCCAAGAATTAATAGTCCATCCTTTGCCCTTGGTGAAGCTGGGTTTTGGCATACATGATGATCGATTGGGAACTTGTGTACGTAATAATGATGCCTTTCTCTTTTAAAAAATGTGCCTTATAATTGTAGAGACCCAGGTGTCCTTCCATTTGACTGATTGTTTAATATAGATAGGATAATGTCATTTACAATATACTACTTTATGCTCACTGGAAAAAATTAACAAGCTTAAAGCAAGATTCTAATATAAATTCCACTGATGGATGGTCACTTCTCACCCTTATTATATCAGCATTATACAAGTTTTCAAATATTCAAGTAGTGTCATTTATAACATGACAGCAGAATTAAGCAATCTCTCTGTTAAAAGCAAATAACAAATAAATGATTTGAGGACAGAAGGATCATATTAATAAATCAACTGATGATGAGGCAGAGAAATTATTTGAAGGCCTTAGCGAAGTTGGATGTCTTGTACACTAAATTGTGGTTTCTTGAAAAACCTTTTAGTCATTTCTGAAGGTCCTTAGCACAAAACCACTCAATTGTGCTGATTAGCAGGTAGCCTAGAATGGTGGAAAAGCAGAAGACTGGGAGTCAGTAGACCTGATTGCTGCTCTGGCTCTGCCTCTAAGTATCTGTGTAACTTGAAGCAAATCCTTTAGGCAATTTGGGCTCTAATTTCTCATCTGAAAAATGAAGGGCTTTGATTTTGCAATCTAAAGGCTCTTTTTGTTTCTAAGAATATACAGTTCTGCTGCATGCAAGCTTTTTTCCTTCAAGTTTGTGAGGACAAAGGTGCTCTCTGCAAACCATTGCTCCATTCATATTAATGAGCAAATGTGTGATTTATGTGGAATTTGGATTCTGTCATCCTATTTAGGATGGCAAACCTTTAGAGAGTAATTCATATGCTTTTCATGTAACAAGTGAATAAAGCTCATGAAATATTGTCATAGTATTTGAGTGTCACTAATTTTAATAAACCTAATTGTTACTAAGGAGATTATGGTACCATGCTGCTTGTTCCATTGTGAAGTTGACTTTTATGGAGCCGTGGTGATAACAGCTACAATGAGGATGGAAAATTAGGCTTTGACTCGAACTTTCATAGATTTAGTTCAGAAATATGAGGAAATTAATAATGAGTGTTAAAATAGTACCTAATTGCAGAAAAGTGTGTAACACTACTGACATTAGTATCAAAGACCCCCCCCCCCAACAATTCTCTGATTAGAAAAAAAGGCTTTAAGTGAGAAAATTTTCAAGCTCAGGAAGATGCTGAAGTCAGTCCCTAGGTTGTATTAGGTTGGATCTGAGGCATTTTAAATGTCATATTGGCACCATCTATAGATACTAGAGGTGAAATGCACCTTTAATAGTTCCATGTTTCCTCTGATCATACTCTCAGGCCTCTCTTTAAGCAGCAAAATAACATTTTTCTCAAAATTAACATGTGTTACTATGCCAAGTAATAATTAAGTAGACACAATCCTTGTCTTTGGAGAATTTATATTCTTTATATAGTTTTATCCTATTCATATTGGAATTTCTGCAAATTCGGTAAAACATTTAGAGTTTTCATTAAAATTAAATTTTATAAAATCTTCTCTTTTAGAGCTATCATCCTAAATGTGATATTAAAATCATGGATTTAAAAATTTGAAAGGATCTTAGAGGTCATATAACAAAACTCTTCCATTTTAAAAAAATGGGGAAAGAAGGAAGTTTAAATGATTTGGCCATGATTCTCCACTCTGGGAACCCAGGGTCTCTCACTCTATTTTTCCAATGTACCATGCTATGGTAAAACCACAATGATTTGGTTCTCCTCAGACTTCTTATAGCACTTTGCTTGGAGCCTTTCTAATGCATCTCTGTAATGCTGTAAAAAACTAAGTATATGTGATGCAAATTTAGTTTTCACACACATACATATATGTTTTATGTGTAGAAAAAATATATCCATCTTTATTTCAATATTTATGCCCATTAACACACATTGCCCCACCACACATACACACACATGATTTCATTGGTGTAGAAGGGGACTCAAGATAAGAAAATTGCCTTACCTTCATTTGTAATATTTAGTAATTGAGAGGATTGTTCATGGTGACACAGCTGATATTCATTAAAAACAGGACTTGAATTCAGGACATCTTGAGGATGAGGCCAGGTCTCTACTTTATAACACTGTCTGTGTTGTACTCTGTGTGTGCATGTATGTGTGTGTATATGTCTCCATTTGGGTCACCCTCCTATTAGACAAACTCTGCCAAGAAGTTGCACTCTATCTTATCTAAACTTGTATCTCTCCAGATACTGGTCTTGGCAACCAGTCAGAACTTAATAAATGTTGATTATTTGGTTAAAATATTTTGAAGTTTTTAATGAGAAAATTATTTTCTTATTTTATAGAATAATAGCATATGGGAATTTTAAGAAGCTGTAAGAGGAAGAAAGGGATCTTGTCCAAAGAACTGATTGCTTCTTCAATGTCCCTGACGAGTGATCCTCCAGCTTAAAGTCAAAGCCTTCCTGCAATAGGGAATAAACTATCTTTCAAGGCAAATCATTCTATTTTGGTTAAATTGTTAGGAAACTCTTCCTCATATTGTATGGAAATTTGCCTTCCTACCACTTCTACCCATTGGTGCTAAATCTCTAGTGAGGTAGAATCAATCAAATCTCTCTTATTAAAGAAGATTTCTTCCAATATTTGAGGATGGCAATTATGCCTACCTTACGTCATCTTTTATTTAAAGTATGTTCAGTTCCTTACAATTACAATCCTAGATGACTTTTAAATAGTGTGTTAAAGTTAGCAAAGGAGTTTCAATAAATTCCTAGGACCATGGGATCCCAGATTGAGAGTTAGATTACATAGATTCCATCAAGTATAACCTACTTTTATAGGTGAGGAAACCAAGGCACAAAGTTAAGTGACTTTTCAAGTGTCTCTGCGAGAAGGCTAAAGAAATCCTTACAAAGGAGTCCAATGTACAAGTGGTGCGATATCCAGTCACTGTCTGTGAAGATGTTCATGAGCAATTTCATGATCTCATGGATCGTGGCAAATCATCAGACCGAATTACTTGTTTATGGGCGATTATGTTGACAGAGGATATGTTGACAGAGGTTATCCTGACTCCAACTCCAGTGCCCTGACTGACTATTATTTCATTAAATTTCACAATAAGTCATGAAGTGAATGCTATAGATATTTTTATTTTTCTGGACATGATAGTTCATTATTGTAGGGAAGTTTTGGGGAGGAATCTTTCCCTGCCAGTACTGATTAAAAACTGTTTTACCACTTGATCTAGAGGATTGTTTGGGGGCAATAAGAAATTAAGTGACTTGCCCAGAGCGAAGAGGCCCACTAGGTGTCAGAGGTGGCATTTAAAACTTTCTGAGCCTGAGGCAAATTCCCTCTCCACCCTACTTGTTGGTTGATTATTTAATTGATATTCCTTTCCCTATAGGTATTCCAATTTTACAGGTGAGGAAATTCAGGTTTCAAAGACATCCAGTGAATTGTCCATGTCCAATAGCTATTTACAACAGTCTAACATCAATTACCCAATAGGGATTGGTGCAATATTAACACATAACTCTCTTCTACTTAAAGATTATAATTATTGGCAATAATATTTTATTTCCTCTGGGAAGAAACAGATATTTAAAGCCAATTAGGATAGTATAAAGTAAATGGGAAGATCCTGTATGGGTTATTAACTATGTTCTTGTTATGGACTCGATTTTTAGCTAGCTATTTAGTTTTTCATAGATTCTATAATATGAATGAATGAAACATTTATTAATCACTTACTACATGTAAAACAATGGGCATCTACTGTGAAGTTGACAATATCCTAGCTATTTTCATCAAGCCAATATCAACAGAAATCTTCCAGTGGGAATTAGTGCAATGTTAATGTATAACTATAATTAACTTAATTTTCCATTCCCTTTTGAAAATATTATATTCCATTGGCTTGAGGTACATCTTTGTAGTCATTTAGAGTCATGTAAAACCAATTAGAACATGTTCTATATGTTACTGACTGTGATATTTTGAGTTATCTAGTAAGCTTTCCCAATGAAAATATAGAGTCTTTCCTTTGGGACTTCTTTTGAATATTCTAACTAGTAAATGTCAGAAGTTGGACTTGGATTGATTGTTTATTTGAAGTTCAAAGCCTTTCTCGTTCTGGAGTCTGTACTTATTTTTTTGCAGTAGAAGTTCTCTTCTAGGTATAACCCAGAGCCCACATTCAGATGTCTTTCTTTAAATTCTCATCTGGTTTACTGTGCTTACAGGACAAAAAAAATATTTTTTCAAACTAGAAAGAGATGAGATGGGGAACAAGAGAATGGGATGGTTTTGGACTCGATGTCTGTTATCTGGGCAATAGTATAGTTAAGGTCAAAGATGTTCATCACTGGGTTGGCTATGAGGTAATGAATTTTTTCAGTCATAGCAATTCTTAAAGAATATCTAGCAATTTGTAGAGAGGTCATAGATCTTCAAGTGGCTATATCATACTATTTACTCTGTCCACTAAAAATATCTTAGTTTAAAAAATTCCATTCTGTACATTTATGCTGTTTTGAATTTAAACACATTATATAAAGATATGAATATGTAATTAATAATAATATTTTCCATAGCATTTTAAGTTTCGAAAGGCACTTCTCAAATATTATCACTGTTTTCCCTCACAAGAACCCTGAGGGGAAGGTGTTATTTTTATTCTTATTTTACAGATGAGAGAACTTGGGCAACAATGTTTTAGTGTCTTGTCCAAGGTCACACAACTAGCAAATGTCCAAGGTCTGATTTCAACTCAAGGATTCCTAACTCCAGGCTCAGAACTCTATCCACTGAGTCACAGCGACCAATTAATATGTCAAAATTCAAATTATTGTTTGATTCCATCGTTCTTTTAAAAACACCTTACCTTCCACCTTAGAATCAATACTGCTTATTGGTTCTAAGGTAGAAGAGCAGAAAGGACTAGTCAATGAAGGCTGAGTGACTTGCCCAGGTCATAGAGCTAGTACATTTCTGAGGTCAGATTTAAACCCAAGACTTTCCATATCTGGGTATGGCTTTCAATCCACTGAGCCACCTAGTTATTTTTGGTCCCATTTTCTTAACATTTTGTTTTAATGCTAGAAGACTAGACCATAACTAAGGAGATACCTTCTGAGGAATGGCTTATGGTCTCCAAAACATTTTATGCATCTCTAGAACTTTTGCTCAATGTAATATGTATCTGTGTTAACAAAAGCTTGTGAAAAGGAAAAATAATATCTGGAAAGTAAACTTGAGTGAAGAAACTGTCTTTTGCCTCTTTTTGAATTTTTAGGTCACTTAATAAATGTTTATTGGCTGATTGATATGATAAACTTAAAATAAGCATGAATTTGAGTTAATGAACACTATTTTGCTGATGGCTCAGTGAATATAATAAATGTACTGATTACTATTTGTTGTAGAATTGGTAAAAATTATATGGAACTTAAGAGAAAAGGGGAAAAAGATGACCTTCTGTCATAAAAACAAAAATTTGACCTTCTTCTTGATGATTTCTTGCCACTCCTTTTTGTGTCCTTTTTAATTTCCTTGACTAGTCAGGTAGGAGAAGACACTAAACATCAGGCCAGCTGAGCAATTTTTCTCTATGGAGAATTGTTGGTTTCTATGGAAACAGATTTGCAAGGTGTTCCAAGGACTGCTTAACAGCTTGTTGTCTGAACTAGAATAATAGGTTTCCCTAAAGTAATCTTTCCTCTTAAGGCACTACTTTTTTATTTATGAGCTGTTTGTTGGATATTCACTTTTCTAGGAAGTTCTTGGAGTTTTCAAAGGGAGATTCGAGGTAGCATAGAGAAAATGTTAAAAGAGAATCACACGTGTCTATGTGTGTTTATTAGCAAAAGAAAGAATCAAAATAGCAAGTTATTGCCTCTGAAGCAACACTGGAGAGATCATGCAGGGCAGATTGTGCAAATGGCCATTTTCACCTTTTTTACCTAGATGAGGAAAGAAAAGTAGAAGGTTAGAGAACAGAATGTATCCAATGCTATAGGAAAAAAAAACTGTTACCATATTTTTAGCTTATTAAAAAAAAGGTTTAAAAGAGTTTCAAAATAATAATACCTTGCATTTATGCAGACAAAAATACTTTACAAATATTATTTTATTTTATTCCTGAAACAAGAATAGGAGGTATCCTAGGAAGTAGGTGGCATTATCCTTTTTGTTCTGGTTGTTGTAAGGGATGAGGAAATTGAAACAAACAAGGGTTAAGTGGGGTTAAGGATTATTGTGAAACCTTATAAATAAAAAACAAAACAAAACAAAAAAAACCCTTACAAATACAATGGATTTTAATATGTTCTCAAAATAATGGGTTAAGCAAACTGGACCAAAATATTGCCAGTACTCAGTGCTATAGGTGGAATGATCAGGGCAGTACTGTAGGGTTTCAAAATTTAAAGATCCCTGCCAATTCTTGAATTTCTTTGACAGGTAGAAATGATTAGCATTTAGTTAGCAAGAATTGGGATAGGGATAGAGAGAAACATTAGTATAAAGAACTCCCTAATAAGGAAACAACTTCTACCAATATCATTGGTCAACTTTTCTGCAATTTATAATCTTGGGAGACCTTAAGTGACCTAGATTTAATTCATTTTGTTTTTCTGACAATGATAATATTTACATGTGTTGTATCATAATTTAAAGGGTAACATACATTTCCCCTTATTTTTAAAGTTTTTGTTCCTATACTTATCAGGATAATTGACATTGTATAGGTAACAAAAAGATCCAGACATCAATTCCAATTGATATGCCAGCTTTCTTATCTTTTAAAATTCTTTCTAAGAACAATCTGCATATGTACTAAAAGTATCTGATGAAAATATAAGAAGAAAGCAGGGAGAATTTTCATATTTTTCTACAGCTGCCTATGTCTTTCAAGTCACATAAGTTGCTAAATATTTTATAATATTTAATATTTGTAATATTAATATTATAAACAATATTTAAATATTTAAAAACTATAAGTGCCTACTAAGTTTATTGTTTGCTGATAAAAAAATAGACACAAATAGACCAAAACACAGCTTTAAAGTCTCCTATGGAAAAATAACTGCTTGAATACATGGTATTGTTGGAGATGTAGACTCTAAATGATCATCCTACTGTAAACAACAACATGGAAATGGGTTCTGATCAAGGACACAAGTAACATCCAATGAAATTGCGTGTTGGCTGCGGGAAGAGTAGGTGGAGGGGAAGGAGGGAAATAATGTGATTATTGTAACCAAGGAATAATATTCTAAATTGACTAAATAAACTTATTAAAATGGGAAAAAAATAAAATCTCCTCTGCAACAAGAAGTCTTTATGCTTCTGCCTAAATAATAATAAAATAATTCATTTACTGCATTAAGGCTTATAAAACACATATAAATTGATGATATCATCACTGAAAGCATCTTCAGTACAATTCCATCAGCATATAGAATTATGGGAATCATATACATCTTACTATATTTTCATAAATTTGTACTTTTTCACAAAGTTTATTTTGAAAGTTTTACATCCATATAGATTGGCTATTATGAATTTGGGATGGTGGCATCTATTAAAGTGTTATTATTTTTTATGGATGGGTGTTATATTTTGGAAACTGTAGGTCAGAATTTGGTTTGTGATAAATCCACTTTTTGGTTGAGTTTTAAAGAATATTTTGTGATCTCTTTTTGCAGAATAGAAATTTGTTATCTGTCAGTCTGTCAAAGACAATAAGCATAATTCTAACCACCATTCATATCTTATGAAGCATTCAGTAGGTCCTAAATTTTTGCAACCAGAAGTAATATGTTTCACTCTCTACCATTTCTTTATGTAATCTTCATTGATTGTTAAGTCCAAGTTCCTTAAGATATTGATCATTTCAGGTTATGGACTCTATATTTTCTTAAGAGGGCATAGGTTTTTGTTAGGATCCTTTTCTATATGTTATGGTCCATTTTATAGTTCTAAAAATATACACTAAGACTGATGTTCTCCAGGTGTTAAGTGCTTTAAATATATTAACACTGAGCTTTTTGATTTCTGGAAAACAATAAGAGACACAGCCTTCTGGATATCGTTATACTCAGTTATTCAATCAGCAATTACAAGCAAAATTCAAATAGTTAAGTGATACCTGCAAAACAATGTTTTTTAGTATTTCCCATCATCTTTAATCATTCAGTAGACAAGTAATTTATTAAGTGCTTACTTAATAACCTCTGATAAGCTCTAAGGATAAAAAGAAAAAGCAAGAACAACCTTTGCTCTCAAGGAGTTTACATTCTAATGGAGAAAACAATATATGGAAAATGTTTACATAAAGTAGATAGAAGATGACCTAAAGAGAAAAGACTGTAGCAGGTTGGGGTAGAGGGGGAGCTGGCTAATAAGAAGAACCTTTTGGAGGTCAGGGATTCTAAAAGACAGAGATGAAAAGAGGGAAGGAGAGGGCTGTGGAGAGGGAGGGAGAGAGGGAGACAGACAGAGACAGCATGGGACTTGGAAGACTTTATCACTGTTTCATTATTGTTATTATAGGGGCACTATTCACAAACCAAATTGTTAAGCTTATTTGAATTTCTCCTTTGCTTCAATCAAGGCTATATACCCTTAACCCTGTGACCTAGTTCACATCTCTCCCAGTTTAACACAAACTAATTATTAAGCAGTTTATATGCCCAAGGAACTCTACAAGATGCTTAGGCTGAAGATTAAACAAAGACATTTACTCTGCCCTGAAGGAAGATAGAGCCCTCTAGGATTGAGATGACATAACCAATTCAGCATAATGCATGTACAGTGTGGTAGTCAAAGGACTCAAGTGTTCTAGGAAACTTTGAGGAGGTGGAGATTACTTTACACTGTGAAGGAGAGATCATAAAAGACTATTGGGAAGTGATAAAGGAGTTGGGCTTTAAAGAAGGATTGTCAGTGCATCTTAAGGGATCAATTTGGTATAAAAAGTCCAAGTTTGAGTTCTCTTTTAGACAGTTGCTAGCTGTGTAATCAGGAGCAAATCGCAAATTTTCAAGTTTTCAGTTTCCTCATCTCTGGAATGGAGATTAAAAAAAAAAAACTTGAATTATTTTCTTACAAGATCACATAAGGAATGTGCTTCGGAAGAATTAGCAAGTTCTATAAATGTCAGCTAGTCTTGTTATCAAGGATTTGTGGGAATGCTGCCTCTACACAAATACCTCTTTTTCTTAGAAAGTCTCCAAAAGTTGCTGTGTCTGAAAGAACAAACAACAAAGCCAAACAATCTTTATTTGGTGACCAGTCTTCTGGTGATGAGCCTCTTCAAACAGAACTAGGATCAGGAGCATCCCAATCAATAAATCCATTCCCCCCCCCACCCCCGAAAGTCTGTAACTACATATATTTCTTTACCTTTGCCCCCAAACCTTTCCCCCTTTGAAACTTCCCAGTTACTTGTTGTAGTCTCCCAGGTTGGTAATCTAAATATTACTCAGACTCCTCATTTGCCAAGTCTTATTGATGTTGAGTTTATGAAATATTTTCAATTTTCTGCCAAAACCTTGATGCAAGACTTCATGATGCAAGACATCAGCCTTATTGCAGTACAATGACCTTCTGGTTGGTTTCTTAGCCACAAATCTCTCCCTATTTCAGTCCTTCTTTCAATCAAACATCAAAATGATCTTTCTGAAATACAAATCGATGATTCCACTTTCCTACTCAATAAACTCCAAAGATTCTTCATCAGTTCCTGTATCAAATAAAATCCTGTGGCATTCAGAACCCTTCATAACTTGTCTTGTAAAATCCCTTCAAGAAAGGAATACACCAGTTGTTTTGGATAAAGAATATGTATGTTGTAAAATGCAACATGATTGGATTGACCCTCTACCTCTTCCTCCAAATTCTGTCCCGCCCCTAAATCCATCACATAGCTTTTGCAAATGAAACCATGACAAATGTGGACATTGGGTAAGAAAAAATGAAAGGAGTCTTTTTAAAGAATAAAAATCACTCATAGGAAGCCCAGAGACTGTTTAAAAAACATTTCTTTGTAAGCCCGGGGAAAAATGTGTGCTGTAGATAAAACAAAAACAACAACAACAACAAAAAAAAGCCAGTAACTCAGAAAAACAAACCTTAAAATATCACCCAAAGCAATGGGATGATTGTAAAGGGAAAATGATCTTTTAAAACAGAGAAATACTGCCCCCAAGAGGAGGCTAGAGAAGGTGTTCGTGTGTGTGAGGTCATTTTTCACAGTGCCAAACAAGAATACCTAGTTACCTACTTGGTGAAGGTTTCTAAAGAAGGTCTTTAATAAATCAAAGACAAAATCCAACTAAAGAATCAATGGATCACTGAATCATCATAGGAATAAAGATGTGTTTAAAGATGAAAAAGACCAGAGAAACACCAAATTAATTCTCTCCCTTGATCTTTGCTAGGGAAGACCTGAGAAAGATTATTACCTTTAAACTGCCTTGTGAAACAGATTGCTGGTATGTTGGTCAAATAGTGCCCAAACTGCAAAATATTCTAGACTTAATCAACACAATCAGTGTCAATGAATGACTACAAGGACTAGGATTTTTGAAAACATTTGCTAATTCAGGAACTGTTGCTCAAATGTGTAACATCAAAAATTAATCCTTACCCAAAGAATTGTAAGAGATGGGATGACATTTCCATCCTTGAATTTTTCCATTACACTTATATAATTCTTCATGATTCTCTCAAAAAATTGCACATATTATCTGATTTGGTTTTCATTATAATTTCTGTACATTATTAATTTATCCAAGAAATATTCATTGAATATCAGCAAAAATTTTAACCATATTACCAAATGGATGATTCAGAACATGAAAAGGATATGGTGAACATAGAGAATAAATTCAGAAAGAAGAGATCATGTTATATTTACTTCATTTCCTTTTTTGACAGTTTTCAGAGCTTTGAAGTCAGGAAGTTCAAGTCTGAGTTCAAATTTGGCTACAGACTAGCTTTGTGATCCTGGACAAGTCTTTGTTTGCCTCAGTTTTCTTATTTGAAAACGAGCTGGAGAAGGAAATGACGAAACATTCCAGTATCTTTACTAATAAAAACCTGAATGGGATCAGTCAGACATAACTGAAATGAATAACTGAAGACCATAAAAAATTAGTAGACTAAGATGAGTATTTTACCTAGATTTAAGCAAAACTTTTGACAAAGACTCATGATGCTAATGTTTGTGGATCAGACAGAGAGATCTAGGATAGGGTCTAGATAATAGTATAGGTTAAGTTATGTAAAAGTGTTTAAATGGCAAAAATTGAATCGGGTGCTTCAGGAAGCAGTTGATTCACTCTTAATAGGGGGCTTCAAGTATCAGTTAGTTAGATGAACACTTGTGAGAAATGAAATCATAGTTTTAGAAATACAATGAATCATTGAAGTCATTAGTCCATTTTCTTCATTTTATAGATCAGAAGACAGAAGCCCAGAGGGGTTAATTGACTTTCCAAAAGTTATATGGATAAATTGCAGAGGCAAAATTTGAATCCAGGTCCTATGACTCCAACTCTCTCCATTTGTGAGGACGGGTTGCAAAAGGAAAGAGGGAATTTTGAAAGAAAAGTTGATTGACAGCAAAGACCATTGGAAGCCGAAGATGCAGAGGGAGAAGAAGGGATTTAGCAAACCTCCGTGAAGAATTCTGGGCTTTTGAACAGAGGTCTCCAAGAGGCAGGAAGCGTTTCCTTGCTGGGGATCTTGCTAAGAGCCAAATAAAGGATTCACTCATGGTTAGCCCTGAGACTACTGCTACAAATGATTTCAGCTACATGGTACCTCAAGGAACATCTTACCAGAGTATCAAGACCCTTCTGACCCAGAGGGTCGTGGACTCAGCCGGAGAGCTCGACTCTCTCCCTTTTGCCCTTTGTGGCTGCACAGACCATTCCTTAGCCCGACAGTATTAAAGTTAGGAGTGCGAGAATTAGTGGGCATGGGAAGGAGAAACTCTGGTTGGCTTGACAGCTGTCCGAGTGACAGACCTTTCAGGACCCAAATCAGGACTCGGATTCTCCCTTTCCGGCTCCCCTATTTGTCTTATAGCCATCGCCTCTTAAAGCTTTTACCGGCAGTCAGATGTTTTTCAAGTGGCTTATTTTGGGAGCTGAGGGAAGGTAACTTGCTGAGGCTGCATCAGCCTTAGCAGAGTGCTAATCAAGGCCCCTCCCCTGCTGAGCCAGAGGATGCCAGGGGATCTGGGGGTACCCCTTCTTTCACACTCTCATTCAACAGGGGATCCCCTATTTCCTGAGTAGCACCCCTTGACAGCATCACCTAGGAGGAGTTCGGGAGAGTAGGAGCCAGCCCATCAAGGTTCCTATTACTAAACACTGTTTCCTTCACAACAAGCTCCCTTTAAATCATCACTAACCATCATTAAATAACACCGAAGGGGGCAGCTGGGTGGCTCAGTGGATAGAAAGCCAGGCCTAGAGATGGGAGGTCCTGGGTTCAAATATGACCTCAGACATTTCCTAGCTGTGTGCGCCTGGGCAAGTCACTTGATCCCCATTGCCTAGCCCTTACCTCACTTCTGCCTTGGAACCAATACACAGTAATGATTCCAAGACAGAAGGTAAGGGTTCAAATAAAAAAAAAATAACACCAAAGTCAAGTTCAATTATAGTCCTTACACATTGCATCATACTGATAAGTGGCACAGGAAATTCTTACTTGTATAGAGGAGTATTCTATACCTATTCCTGTTCTGAAAACCTCTTATTTTCTGAATGCCTACTCTGAAAGATATTGAGCCAAGATCTTGTTTTCTGATCTCAAGAATTTGACAATTCAATAGATGATACTAAATTAAAATAGTACCCCAGGAAAAAATATTCAGTGCTATTGCAATTGGAGGAGGGATGACCTCCAGCCACAACTATCAGACCTCTGATAATTCTTAGCTTGTGTGACCCTAGGGCAAGTCACTTTTACTTGGTCTATCTCAGTTTCTTTACCTATAAAATGAAGATGATAACGGCACTTATGTCCTAGAGTTGTTGAAAGGAAAAAAAAAATGCGATTGCATTTGTAAAATGCTTAGCACAATGTCTGACACATAGTAGATGTTTAATAAATTGCTTATTACCTCTAGAAACTATGTTTCCATTTCAGTCCTGGACCTCCATAGGAATTTGTCACTGCTAACAGGAAACTCTGGCTTCATATCCAACTCTAAATTCACACTAAATCATATCTGCGTCCTAGTTGGTGTTGATAACAATAACAAGGGGAAAAGATGACTTTAGGGCTACTGGACTTGATTACTTCAGGAACTAGTTTTTCTGAAAATCACAGCAGGACCCTGACCATGGAAACTCAAAAGATACAAAACACTAAGGAACCCAAAGGCAATACTGCCATTATGTTGCTCCACAACACTCCCTGGCATAAATACTTTTATAACTCTGATTGCAAGAGATGTGACAGACTTAGGAAGTGGTTACATAGGTTGGCAATAAAACTTGCTGAACTGTTATTAAATGTAACACATACAGGACATTCTTATTCCCCATGAAGCGACTGGTTGTCCTTGAAATCTTGTTTGATAAATTGAGATACTGACAGACACAAATGTAAGGAGCCAGACCAAAAAAGCTATCTGAGAATCCTGATGACCATATATTATCCCTCTTAGGAAAACCAATAGTATTACACGGCTGAGCTCAGTTTAGTGCTTGAAGGGGATGTGTCGTCTATTTTCTTTTCTTATACAAGCTCTTCAATTTCCCAAGGTATCTACAATATGGCATCTGAGCACTTGAAGATGATATTAATGCTCTTGATAAATCATTTCATTTTGTATGTTCTGTAACCACTAGAAATATCAATAAATTCCATTCGTCAGAAGAATATATTAGACATTTTTTCTTTGTCATCCAACATATTTTTGACATAACCTGTGATTTTATTAGTATATATGGAACTTCTGATGAGGACTTCTATTTACTCTTCATGTTATATTCTTAGAGGGTTGATTAGAGAACTGAGAGTTTAATTTACTTGTCAAGTGCCATACAGCCAATGTGTCAGAAGATGCATTTGAACCCAAGTTTTCCTATTTTCCAGACCAGAGTTTTGACCACAATACCACATTGTTTCTTGAGCCTAAGTAATATTTATATTTTTCTTATTTTATCTTATTAAAATCAGTTTATTAATCTTGCCTGTTGGAATCTTTTTTGAGTACTGATGGTATCACCTACTGTTAGTTATCCCTGTTATTTTTATGTAAATTAAGAAATTTAAGAATCTGCCTTAATATAAACCTTTATAGAAATATGGAATAACATAGGGGCAACAAGAATTCTAGGGACTACACTTTAGGCCGCTTCCCTTGAGACCTCCATTAAAGTTAACATTTACCTAATAACCTAACAATGAATACTCTCTGGGTCTGGTAATTTGATCATTTCTGAATTAACCTAACTGGGCATGTAGTTAAGTCTCTCTTAGCCTATGCACTAAACCATACACACTGGGCAAGATATTATACAGGAGAGAAAAACAAACACTTATTTTAACTTTCTAATATAATATGGTATTCTTGCTAGAAAAGTAACTTCTTAATTTTTAGGGTTACTCCATATTAGGGAAATTATTCTGGTGCTGTCATCAAGTGAAGTAGCGTACATATTAATTTTTAAATCCTATAGAGTAGAACATTAAAAACATCTCAGAAAACATGTTGCTTTTGTTTGTCCACAAAGACAAAGTAAGAAATTTTGTCAATTATTTTGATGACATCTATTTAAACCAATCCGTGGCATTTTTTAAAATTATTTTTTTTTCTTCTTATGAGGTTCCCATTCCTCTTGGATTGGTTTCTTCTTTTTTATTTCCTTTTATTTATTTATTTTTTAAAAATATTTTTCCATATTTACATGATTCATTCTCATTCCCTCTCTTCTTCCCTCCCCACTCCAAGAGCTGACAAGTAATTCCACTGGGTTGTACAAATGTGATCACTTGATGTCTATTTCCATATTATTCATTTTTTAATAGAGTGATTTTTTTAAGGCCTAAACCCCAAATCACATACATGTGATAAGTGATATATATGTTTTTCTTTTATATTTCTACTCCCATAGTTCTTTCTCTCAATGTGGTTAGCATTCTTTCCCATAAGTGTGAAGATTGGATTTGGCTCTCCCCTGATTGTAACAATGAAGGTTCTTAGCTCTTCCTTGATGGTGAAGATTAAATTGTAATCCCCTGTCTATTTTTAGATTTTTAATCCCCCCAAAATGTAAGCACAGTACTTAAAATCGAGTATGGAGATCTACCCATTTTGGATTTTAACCACACAAATGTGTGAACACCCATTTCATACACTGAGTGGGACCCATGTGTGAAAGAGTGGGAAATTCTGGAGTGGAGTGTCAACTGTGATTGGTAGATGTAAAATTTAGGGGAAGTGACACAAGAGAAAAAGATCTTTAAAAGTGGAAACAGAGGCACACACAGATACACTTGGAGTGAAGAGGGACACTTGGAGTAGAGTCTGGTGGAGCTGAGGTTAATAAGGAATCTACTGATTGAACTGACACATGGTGAGTGTAAAGGCTGACTTCCTTCCTTGGCCTCTGGGAAAAGGCCCATCATCTAGAGACTTCTTTCCTTTGGCTGGGGCCTTAGGATCTCTACCTGGCTCAGAGGAGGCCAGAGCACTTTAGTAATTTATTTTTGGGATTTAGAGGTTAAATCTCTGGTGACCAATTAAATATTCTGTACAACCATAAATTTTTTAACATAAGCCCTTCAGAAGTGTCCTGGCTTGTTGCATTGATATTTGTAGCAAAATCCATTACATTGGATTATTCCACAATGTTTTAATTTCTGTGTACAATATTCTCCTAGTTCTGCTCATTTCACCCTGCATCAGTTCATTGAGGTTCTCCCAGTTCATATAGAAATCTTTCAGCTCATCATTTCTTAAACACACAATTGTATTCCATCACCATCATATACCACATTTGTTCAACCATTCCCTATTTGAGGGACAATCCTTCATTTTCCAGTTTTTTGCCACCACAAAGAGTGTGGCTATGAATATTTTTGTAAAAGTATTTTGTCTTATCTTTTTGGGGTACAAATTGGACTGGTTTCTTCTGAAGAATATTAAGCCAAAAGTTATTTTCAGTATGTTACTCTCTAGCTTAAAAAGCTACACTGGTTCTCCATTACTTAATATCTGCCCTCTGGGGTCAAGTAAAATAAATTTTAGTCCTCTTCCCCATGATAGATCTTCAAATACTTGAAAACAGCTACCATGTCCCCCATAAATCTTCTCTGCTCTAGCATAAATATCCCTGTTTCTTTAACCTGATCTTTGTTTGGCATGGTTTGCAGTCTTCTTACCACCTCACTTCTTGCCTGTCTCTGGACAGATCCTAGTTTATCAATGTCCTTTATCAAATGTGGTGTTTTCATCCAAAAAAAATATTACAGATGAGGCCTCATCAGAGCAGAATTAGTTGTATTGCCACTTCCATCCTTCAAAAGGCTATATTTTATTAATATATACCAATATCAATTTAGGGTTTTTGAGGAGTGAAATAAAGGGATACTATGCTATACTATAGTCTTAGGATGAACTTACATTCTTCTATTATTATTGTTTAGTTTTTCAGTTATATCCAACTCTCCACGGTCTCATTTAGGGTTTTTCTGGCAAAGATGCTGGAGTAATTTACTGTTTTCAGAAGATGAGGAATTGAGGCACAGAGGATTAAGTGACTTGCCCAGCTAATAAATATCTGAGTGTTGATTTGAATTCAGAAAGGGAAGTATTCCTGACTCTGGGTTCAGAGTTCTGTCCACTGAGC
The DNA here is from genome assembly GCF_027887165.1 of Monodelphis domestica. Taxonomy (NCBI): domain Eukaryota; kingdom Metazoa; phylum Chordata; class Mammalia; order Didelphimorphia; family Didelphidae; genus Monodelphis; species Monodelphis domestica. The sequence continues at coordinate 465,008,941 of NC_077229.1, read as the reverse complement.
CACTAGCTGCCCTAGCTTTTTCTATACTTTCAAGGTATTTTTTCATTTTCTTATTTCTGCTTCTTCATCCTATATTTATGCAGGTGATTTTCTCAACCCAAATATAGGGCTTTGCATTTATTTTTGTTAAATGCCATCTTATTAGGTTCTGTTCATCATTTTAACTGGTAGAGATCTCTTTGGGTTATAAATGTGTCATCCAATGTGGTATCACCCCTCTACCCACTTTTGAAATTTGGTAAGGGTGAAATTTATACCTTCATCCAAATCACTGACAATATTGAATATAAGAGGGTTGAGATACTTATGTTGCATTTCACATTAGAGACTTCAATCCAGGTTGACATTAACCTATTAATTAACCTATTAACTACTCTGACTTTAGCCATTCAAATAGTTCTAAACCTACCTGTCTACTTATATTTATCATCCAGTCCATACTTCTTTTCTGTCTGTAGGATTGTATTTTCTTAATTGGCAAATTTAGTTTCAGCATAGCATACAAAACACTATCTAACTCACAATCACATACTCTACAATGGGCAATCCTGAAATTAAGCAGAACAGTATTAAAAATTAATTATGACTGATGGTATTACAAACCAACATATAACAAGAAGGAGGAAACAGATTGGATTACTTTGGGGAAATTTTACAGTAATTTTAATGATCACAGGTTTCTTCCTGAAAAAAAAAATTAAGCAACAGCATTCTTCTGATGATACTTGGCCACTGTTCATGTTCATAATACATTATGTCATGAATTATTCAATTTGAAGTTTTGTCAAAAACAAAAGGAAATGAACAAGGTGGGCATGAGAAGTCAGTACCATATTTTAATATATTACCATACATGAAGTATGTGAGAAGAATAGTATAGCAATTATAAAGAGATGTGTGATTGGAAAAGGAGATGATAAGAATGAAGAATAACCAATGGACAGCAACTATGGTCCACTGATATCCAATTAATATCAAGAAAACAGAGGAAGGCCATTAGAGTTCCAGGTACCATGGAAGATTCCTGGGAAAACATGGACAAGAGTCACACAGGATGAAAATAATTTAGATGATTTGATGATGACTTGTTTAAATGGAGTCCACAGATCATTTAGATCTCAAATCCCCTGAAATATCCAAATACCATTTTGTATACTCTTTATTTTGTTCTGCTTTCTTCACCATGTATTAATTCACATGTCTTATATTTCTTTGTATTCTTCATATGTGTTTTATATGTTATTGCTTATTAATATTCTATTATATTCATATGCCATATGAACTTGTTAAGCTGGGTTCCTATCTTTGTTCACAAAGTTTGTTTCTGAGTTTTTGCTCTTAAAAGCAATCCTTCTGTGACATTTTTTGTTCAGTTTGATCCTTCCTTGTTATACATTACAGCCTTAAGGTATAGAACATGTATCAAGATTGTAGGTTCAGGGTGTATAAACAATTTTTATAAACAACTTTTCTTCCATGATTACAAAACCATAAAATTATCTTGAGAGACTTTGTTAAAAGGCTTGTTGAAATCCAGGTACCATATAGCTGTTGTTCCAGTGTGACATCATGATGAATGATGTCTTACTTGTGAACTGGATTTTAGTGAGGCAGAGTCACACAATCACAAGTCTCTTCTCTCTTCCTGAATCATCCAAGTCCAGTTAAAAGACAAGAGAAAGGATGTTGATGATGGCTGGAGATGTATGACCGTGGCATCTTTGATGTCTTTCCAAGATCTAAGTGCTCCATAATGCTTGCTTCAGCTGCCTTCAATGTCTGGAACAAATTGTTTTTGTGAATCTGTTCCATCTGGAGAAGTCTTCATGTGCTTGGGGTAGATGGCCCCCTAGATCACCAAATAGGTTTAAAGCCTATTAATATAGTCACAGAAAAAAAGGAAATAAGATTACATCTTTCTTGATAACTGATACTGATTCATAATGATCATGACTTCCCTTTCTAAATACTTCCAAATCATCCCTTTAAGATTATATTCTAGGAATCTCTATCAACTTAACACAATATAAGGAATATAATTTCTGACCCTTTTTGAAAGTCAGAAAAGTATCTGTCCATCTGTCTAGCCCTGTAGTATCTTGCTTATTCTTTTTTTTAACCTTTACTTTTTGTCTTAATTGGTTCTAAGGCAAAAGAACGGTCAGGGCTAAGCAATGGGGGTAAAGTGATTTGCCCAAGGTCATGCACCTAGGACATTTCTGAGGCCAGATTTGAACCTAGGACTTCCCATTTCCAAGCCTAGCATTCTATCCACTGAGTCACCTAATTATCCATTATCTTGTTTATTCTAAAGAGAACATTTTAACAATTATATCCACAAGTTCTTTTAGTGTCCCTAAATATAGTTCATCCAGATTTGAAGTCATTGAAATCAGTGAATTTTTGGTGTTCTCCAACCATATCTTCCCTTTCTTGGAATTTGAGTTTGTTTTTAATTACCTTTCCCTACTCCTACACTTAATTCAGAGAACTGAAAGGGCCTTAGAGACTGTGTAGTTTGATCTATTCCTTTTGCAATGAAGAGACAGAGGCTTTGAGAGATTGGGAGATTCAGTCAAGGTCACATAGATAATAAATGGAATATTCAGGATTTTCTTACTAGAAATTCAGTGCTTTTTCTACAATACCAAGCTTGCTTACTCCTTCTTGATGTGAAATTCTTTCAGTTTTTTGGAGGGAGGGGGGAAACAGATGACAAAAATGTACAATTTTGAAATTCCTTATGAGGTTCAATATGATTGTAGTGTACAAGAATACTTAAAAGAAGTGACTTGGGTATAATTTTCAGCTTTTCTAACACTTAATATGCTATGTCACCCTGGTTGAGTCATTTTACTTTCTCTGAGCTCCAATTTCTTCACAAATTGGTAAGATAGATAGTATAGTTGTTATCCCCATTTTATCGGAAAAAAACAAAAACAAAAACAACTGAGGATCATGTCTTGTCCAGGATCATGAGACTGTCAAGTCTCTGAGCAGGTACTGGAGCTTCCTGTCTCTAAGTTCAGGACTTATAAATTAACTATTACAATGCATTGTAATAAACTGCCTCATTCCTCTTTTACTATGTAAAGAGAAAGAATGAAGTACTACATACTTTCCCACTGTTAATGGACTCTTATTAGTTATTAGGAGGCTGTTTACTTGGCTGTCCTTGACAATATTGTATTCAAAACTAACATTCCTTTTCTTTTGGAATAAGGAAGGGAATGACTGGCAATAATAACTCAACCTTTTACTGTCCAGTTGTGGTCAGTGCAACAGGACTTAGAAAGGTAGCTCCCAACACAAGTCCTGTAATTATAGTGAGGACACAGCTCTTTGTTATTAAGAGGACAGAGTCCATTTGATTCAAAACTGACATCTCTTGAAAACTGAAACTTTTAGATTTGACATCTGGCATAATGCATGGAATTATGAAGGTATGATCTTGCTTCCAACCCTCAAAAAGAGAAGTTGAGAAGCAGGTATATATATATATAACCTTATTAGAATGAGAAATTGGAAGGGAGATTTAAAGACTCAGGTTTTTGAGATTTTTCACCCCTAAAATATCTTCTTGTAGAGTACAACAAAAGATCGTCTTCCTCTCTTCTGAAATACAAAGAAACAGAAAATAGTTTTATTCTTCATCTTTGTATTTGTAGGGACTCTCTGTAAAGCCTCCAGTGAGTAGAACCACTATTTCCCTTTTAAGTGGGTCCTGGACCAACCCTGCGTCTCTTTATCTTCTAGGAGTTGGGATGTCTAAATGACTTCATGTCAATGCACATCTAATGAGCCCAGGAAAGGTAACCTTGTTTCCATTGTATTTTTATAAACTCCCATATATTGAAGTTTTTAGAGTTGCTGTTAAGAATTATAATTTATCAATAAATTTGGTGAATTCACTTTTTATTCATTAGATAGCTTGAAAACATTGGAAGTGGACAGTAAGGCCCAGAATTGAACAAGAGGAGAGAAAGCTGAATTTCTTTTAGACAATTGCACAATTTTTTATGGTGACTCCAAGAATTTCCCTGAAACAGACTCAGATTTTTAATAAAAAACATTCTTCTGGGTAAATGGCAGTGAGTTAAGAAACCATAGACTTTGGAGGTATTATATTAAAAATCACTTAAAGAGCAACACAGAGATTGAAAATAGATTGCAACAGATAAAAAAAAAACCAAAGAATTATGTAAGAGAAGAAGAGTAAAGGGTGTTACCAAGTGAGCTAAGTCAAAGATGGCCTGGTCATGTAGTAAGAATGAGGAATTACCATTAGATAATTTTAGATGTTCAACTAGTATACAAGTAATTTCTAGAGCCATTGGATATCTCTAATATGTTTGATGGACCACCTGTGGCCAACTTACATGAAGAATCTCAAAGAATGGCTAGGCATGGATGGCTAAAGATCTTCTTGGGAAGTAATACCCGTGACAAAAAGACCATATATGTATTTGGGTTTTTGCATACTCAGCTATACCTTTTAATTTATCTCCTTGCTAGTCACCATTAAATCTTCCTTTCTTAATTGTCTATTTAGTCAGTGTAGAAAAAAATACAGAGCTGAAATCTCCTACTCCTATTGATCACTATCAAAAAACTCCAAGGTAAAGAGAGCACCAGACTTTAATAGAACTGCCATGTTTAAATTCTCTTGACATAGTTGGTATAGTTTAGGAAAAGATCCAGTCTTGGATAATTCCTCTTTTGTATTTTAGATTGATTCATCTTTACCCAACCCTTGGAGTTAATGGAAAGAAATGGAAAGGTTATATATTTAAAGATGATAATAACAATGATAGCACCAGTTTGAAAAGCATTTTATAAATATTATCTAACTATCCTCACCATAACTTAGAAGGTAGGTGCTATCACAATTCCCATTTTATAGATATGGGAACTAAGGCAGAGAGAGATTAACTTGATCAGGGTCACATGGCCTGGCGTCTGAAATTGAACTCAGGGATTCCTGACTACAGGTCCAGCACTCAATCCATTAAGTCATTACCCTTTTCTGATCTCCAACTTTATTACAAGATGTACAAATTTTATTGAACTCTTTTTGCCTTACTGGTAAACTCTTTTATTAATAAAAAAAAAAGTGGGTATCACCTGGAAGAAAGTGAATGATACTGCATAATCATAACTCAAGCAAGAATTTCATGGAGATATCACTGAAAGGCTAGAGAGTGGCTAATATTGTGGTATCTTTGAAAAGTGCCCTCTATTTATAGTCAGGAGACACATAATCTTGTTAAAATTGTGAATAACTATTGCGCGACCCTGAGCAATTCACTCAGTCTCTCTGAATCTCAATTTCGGCTTCTGTAAATTAAAGGGTTGAACTAGTTTAATTACTTTTAAGGCTTTCTGAAATTAAATCTGTAAATTTGGTTTGAAATGTTTTACTATTTGAAAAGAAAGAGGGGAAAACCTCTAACAAAGTGGTTCAAAATGAAGGAGAATAGAAGCAAATAGCCATTTAATTAATTTGCTGAATTTGAAACTATCATAAAAACCTGTGTTAAATATTACCATCTGATCAGTATTATGCATAACTGCCTGACTTCATTGTTGCTGTGAAAATGAACAAGTAGCAACGTTGCTGCCTAGCAGGTTCCCTGCTTTTACTGTTGCTAACACAACCATTGGTGCTGGTCTTAGAAAAGGGGGCCCTCTACTAATTGTTACTAACTGATATCTATGTCATCCCCAAATATATAGTATTTCTGGGATTTCTATGATTTTGTTTTTGCCCTGATCATAGTATGTGTGCAAAACTTAATCCCATAATGTAACTGTAGAGTTTTCCTCTAGAGAGACTGGAATTTATTTAGCTTTTTGGGGAATTCTTAATTCAGTGATGAAATATCAACATAGTTTGAGTTGAATTACCAAGTCTAAGGGCATTAGATGATTGCCATTCCTACTTCGGTTTTTGTATTCCTAGTGCCTATTGCTCTCATGTAGTATGCACCTAATAAGTACTGATTGATTTATTGATGATTATATGGGTGAAGGAACTACTATATATGTATATGTATGTATTTATAGATTTATTTGTTTATTTATAATTCAATTATTGTTTCCTAATAATACCATTGGGACAATGGCATTACTTAAATTGTTTACATATTATAAAATATTATGTGTTCCAATATGTTATATATTAAAATATTATAAATTATATCATATTCTCTATTAGTAAAACTTTTGATAGCATAGACATTCAGTGATCATTTCTTATCATGGTTATTTTCTTTTAATTTGAATTTAATTTATTTTTATTTTCTTGTAGACTTGGTTTTCTTTTTTTTTTTTAAAGCCTTACCTTCCATCTTGGAGTCAATATTATGTTTTGGCTCCAAGGCAGAAGAATGGTAAGGGCTAGGTAATGGGCATCAAGTGACTTGCCCAGAGTCACACAGCTAGGAACTATCTGAGGCCAGATTTGAACCTAGGACCTCCCATCTCTAGGCCTGGCTCTCAATCCACTGAGCTACCCAGCTGCCCCCTCTTGTAGACTTGTGATGGGTATATGGTGAAAATGATATGTGAATATTTTTTAAATCTTTTAAAAATTTTGAAATTCCATATTATTTCATCTTGATTTTCTCATTTTTGGTTACTTTTATGTTTTTACAAAGAACATAATGTAATACATAACATAAGCATCATATAATACATATGATTTATTATAAATTCTAATAAGTTATAACAAATATTATTATCCAAGTGAAACAATTGCTGACAGTACTTTTGTATGAAAATCTGTCTCATTCTTTTTTCCCTTTCTTTTCCCTCCTCTTTGCTCCCCAAGAAGATAGGTAATATGATATAGTTTGTACATGGATTATCATATAATTTATATTTATATGTTCATCTTGTTGTAAACATAGAATTTAAAAATAACAATTAAAATTTCCAGGTTATAGGTCAATACAATTTTTAATAATTTTTTCTTATATTTTGCAATCCATGTTTTCTCCCTCCCTTCCACTCATGTTTATCATGTTGGAAAAGAAGACACATATGACTTACAGAAGGGAAAATTTCATGGAGGAAATAAAGTGAAGAATTGCATTCTTCAATCTGTATTCAAATTCCATTAGTTCCTTCTATGGCAGTGGATAACCATTTTCATCATGAGTCCTTTGGGGTTGTCCTGGATCCCTGAATTGCTGATGTCAGTAAAGACATTAACAGTTGATTATTGCATTGTACTTTATTGCTATTACTGTGTACATTTTCCTGGTTCTACTCACTTCATTTTCATCACTTCATCAATCTCTCCAGGTTTTTTTTGTGACCATGTTGTCAATAATTTCTGGTAGCATAGTAGTATTCCATTACAATCATATTCCATAATTTGTTCAGCCATTCCTTAATTGATGGATTTCGCTTCAGGATACTCTCCTTCCTTCTTCAGTGAGTTTAGTGCCTAGCTCACATTCTTTCTTTTCCCCCTATCTCCTTCTCTCTTATTAGGAAACTTTAAGATATATATATATATATATATACATATATATATATACACATACATACATAGATATAGATATCTCTTCACATATCCTAACTTTCTTGTTCTTCAGTTTACTAATTTTCCATGACTTCTCTACTACTTCATCTACACTTCATCTGTCCATCTCACACAGCATCTTCCATGTTCATAAATGCTGAAATTCTTTTAGTAAATACAACTAAAGACCACTTACTAAGTGCTTATAATATGTAAGGCACTATTTTTGGATTTAGAGTTACAAATGGTGAAAAATTCACATGTTCCCAGTCCTCAAGGAGATTAGAGTAGATTTGCAATGTTTACAGATAAGTCTACTACAAAGCAAAATTCAACAGTCAAAGAATAATCATTATAGATAAAGAACAAGAACACTAGAAAAATCTGAAAAGGGTCAGGACCCATTGAATAAGTTGAAGGGCCCTAGAAAGAATTTGGGCATTGGCTAGTTTCTCTCTGTGTCTCTGTCTCTGCCTCTCTCTTCTCTCAATCTATCTTCTATCAAAGCTGTCATATTAACATATTAATTTGGTTATTTATTTTCTAATTCATATGTTCATTCATTTAAGCATTTCTCCATTTATTTTTTTTTATTAATTTCCTCTCAGGTTATAAACTGAAAAATCAATTTTGTTTTAAAATTAATTTAAAATCCATTATCATTAAGCCTTTATTCTAGATTTCACTTATTCATTCAACCATTTAATTATTTGTGCCTCCATTCATTCATCTATGGATTTCTCTATCTTCTAAGCCTATTATATCATGAGAAAAGGGAGCTTCTAATGATAGCTCATAAGCACCTACTCTGTTATTTATTAGTTTAGAGATTCTAAAGTTAAGTGACTTGCTCAAAGTGATATAGCCAGTTTGTTTTGTATATGACTTGATCCCAAATGTTCCTGATATTCAAATCAGTTCTCTGACCAGTGTATATCACTGTGCCTCTCTCTGTACAAGTCTTTTAGCTCAAATTTTTAGATAATATTTATCTAATCAGAATAGTGAAGGGTATTGGCCATAGTACTCAGAGAAATATTTGTGAGGCAGCTTTGGGTTATATATTTTTGTTTTTGATCTTTCAGAACATCCTTAGAAACTACAAATATGCACTTATGCATATTTATATAACTATTTTTATTTCAGTTGGTTCCCAAAAGCAGTTTGTGATCTTGAGTGTGGGTGAGATCTTCAGAGTGCCTGTGATGGAAAAAGTTACTTGAACATGACAGTATTATCAATTCAGCTGATCATATAGAGGATCTGAACGTTTGAATAGTTTGATTATTGACTGCAGAGCACTTGGTGGGACATATAACTTTTGAAGTAGCATTTTGGTTTTATCATAGGTATAGGTTTATAGAAGTTGTAGTTAGTGAAGTTGCATTAATTTAGGCATAAAATTGCCAAAGGTTTATATAAAGAGAAAGACGTTGTATGATATGATGTGAATAGGTGACCATTTTTAAGTTTTGAATATTTTATTTTTTCCAATTACATGCAAATGCAATTTTTAACATTTGTTTTTAAATTTGTGTTCCACATTTTCTCATTTCCTTCCTTCCTTTCTTCTTTCCTTCCTTTCTGAGATGACAAGCAATGTAATATAACATATATATCCAGCCCTGTAAAACATTTCTAGGTGATCTTTTAGATGTGGGAAGAGAAAGAAAAATGGGAGACAATATGGTTCCTGGATTTGATGTGTGGAGCTAAGGATCACAAGATTATAGTGTTAAGAGCTAGGAGGCATTAGGAGTTATCTAGTTTCGTGCTTCTATTTTATAGATGAGGAAAGGTAGCCCCAGAGAGGGTAAGTGATTTTACCAAGTTCAAACAGTGATTAAATGTAGATTGGAACCCAGATCCTCCTGGATGTGACAGTGAATGTTAAATGGCCAATCAGGAGGAAAGATGAAAAATTCTTTTAAAAATATCAATCATAATGATAACCACTACAGCTACCATTTATAAAAGTTTACAAAGTGTTATATATGAATAAATAATAAGATAAGTCTATTAAGGAGACAGTTGGGGAAGTTTTATGGCATGACTGGAGAAAATCTCCAGAAAAAAACAAAAAACAAAAAACCAACAAGTAAGAACCCACAGTCTAGAAATGATAATCTAGATTCTGGAAATAATTCCCAGGATATTTGGGAAAACTTGATTAATTAAAAAAAAACAATTTCATACTATTTTTTATTTTGAATTCCATTTTAACTATGTTTTGTTCATTAGGAGATGTTTCTGAATAATGAAATAAATGAATCAAATTCAGATAATAAGTCAGCCACATGAGGGTGCTATTCAACAAGAAATCAGAAACCAAGGCTCTCATTGGAAAGTTCTCCCAAGTTGGCTGGAGTTGCTTATTGAATTAGGAAGCAGCTTTGGAATTTTAAAGATACACGTAGCAAATTGCCTCTTTTCCTCATCTTTTCCACCCTATTGCTGCAATATGTGAAAAGCCATCCAAATGAGTGAATTTGCTGTTTTTTAAATGCTGACATCTTGTCTTCTACCCATCATTCCTAACTCTTTTTCCTTCCCTCAGACTTTGATTTGAAGCAATAGCTACCATGAAGGTATGAGTTAGGAGGGTGTGTTTTAGGTGGGCAAAATAAGGGAGATGGTGAACAGAAGCAGTTTCTGCTGCAAACTTTTGCTGGAACCCTACAATTTCTCTGAGTCACTTCCTGTGGTGGTCACAGACAATATAACATGGCTTCCGTGATTAGAAATATTTCATGATCCTAACCCTGGTTGTTTGGCTCTAAAGGAGAAGCAGTCACTGAAAAATGTAGAAAAACTTAGGAAACTAAGAAAAAACAACTTATGGTATCCTCAATTTTCTTGAAACAGTTGGAAATGAAAAAACAATATTAAATTACATCTACAACCACCACCACAACACACACGCAGGTAAGAATGAGGACCATTTCTCCCTCCTCAAAGGTGGCTATTAGTTTAGTCTCAAATCTTCAATCATGAAACTTTCAAGGCTTACGACTTGTTTAAAGATTGATTCTGAGACTTTTAAACTAAAATCTTTACACTCCTTGTGGATTTCACCTCAGCTCAGCTTAAGTCTACCCTTTCCTCATTTCCTTTTAAGCTTTCCTTAAAACCTTACCTAGATCTAAAGATCAAAATGTATTTCAGATTAATTCAAGAAATATTTTTAAAGTACTTACTAAGATCCCGACTCTATGCTACGATAACTCCTGTCCTACATCCCACTCCCCCCACCTCATACAAAGATAAATTAAAACCCAGGACCTACCCTCAAGGAGTTTACATTATGATAGAACCTAAAGTATCATATCTATACAATTTCAAAACATTAAAATTGGAGATTTTATTTCCAATAAATATTTAAATTTCAATCAAATTTCATTGGGGTTAAGGTAATGATCCCTTTATGAACTTCCCTTAAGGAAGTTTCGGTCTTAAATATAGTCTTTAAATATTTGGATTTGTACTTAATATGAGTTATTAATTAATATTTTGACATAATACTTAAATAGATGGATGATTTTATGGCCTCATCAATTTAGAATAATTTCCTCTATCAGTGCATATCACAAATCTACCATACTTTCTACGAAATTCTATGTTCATAATGAATATATGAAAATATGAAATTCGTGTTCATATCTTTCCACAGATCATTACAAAGAGTCCATTCAGTAGTGTATTAGAAATATTTCTGTGTGTGTTTGTGTGTTGCAAGGGGACTATGGGTCCTTTGAATTGTTTTTCCTCTATTCTCATTCACTTTCCTTGATAAATCATGTGGTAATTTCAATGACTTCAAGCTTCTAACTGAAACCAGTCCTCATCTTTTGAATACCAACAATGATATATACCTGCCAATCCCAGAATACCACAGTTTCTGATGAATGTGATAGAGGGTTGGAGTTACATAGAAGGGAAGATGAAAAGCATTTATTAAATGCCAACTATGTGCTAAACACTTCATAAATATTATCTCATTTGATCTTCCCAACAACCCTGGGAGGTAGGTAATATTATTATCCCCATTTTACAGACCAAGAAAGTGATGAAAAGAATGGTTAAATAATTTGCTTAGGGTCATATAGCTAGTAAGTATCTGGGACTGGATTTGAACTCAAGTCTATTTCATTTGATATCAATTGCTCTGTTTGAACTCCAGGATAGTTCTCCCAGGACAAATGAAATGTCATGTCATCATCATGGAGACTGATTCAGCTTTGATAGTCAACATCTTCAATATTCTTAATTGCCTCTCCCCTCTGATTGGAGTGAACCAATACATTTCTCCTAGGGTCTCCCTTTTTGGAGGGGGCCAGAATTTTCCACCATCTGCTGCTCTAAGTATTCGAACCCAGGAACTTCATTCCCTTAGCCATGTACCTTTTGGCAGTACCCCTTCCCCTTTTTTGCTTCTTTCTGTGTATTATTCCATTAGATTTCAAACTCCTTTAGTGTAGGTATTACGCTTCTTTTTCGTATTTGTATACTTAGTGCTTAGGAGATCCTTTGGCACCTGTAGGCATTTAATAAATGTTTATTCACTATTGATTATGTCTTTTTGACTCCAAGTCCAGTCCTTTCTCCACTGTGCCACCTAGGTGCCTCTTAATGACCAATAGAATGTATTCATTACCTGAAGAACAATGAAGACATATACATATATATGTGTCTTCATCATCATGTTCCCTAATGATATGCTATGAAAAGGAATCATGATGGAGAGGACAGAGAAACTAGCCTCAGTCCTATTTCTGACACATACTGCGGGACTCTGGGCAAGTATAACCATTTCACCTCTCAAGTACTCCAGGCAGTTCTCTAAGATTAAAATTTTCAAAGTAGCTCCTGCTCTTCACTGGTACAGAGAGCTTCCTCAGTAGAAGTTCTTTAAACCACTAAAATCTCAAGTCTGGGTCAAATAATCTTATGATAGGAAAAGTCATAAAAGTATTATCTAAATAATAGTAAATCTATATTAACTAAAATCATCTAAATAATAATAATTTTAAAAATCTTTCATCTGGAAAAATCTAGAGATAGCAAGCTCATTTTTCTAATGTTAATTCAGTGGCTACTGATATTATTTTATGCAATTGTTTGCCTCAATTTACTCACCTGTAAAATGTGCATAATAATAGTATTTACTTCTTGATGTTGTTGTGCAGATCAAATGAGTTAATGATTGTAAAGTGCTTGTTTTCAGTGTCTGGCACATAGTAAGTACCATATAAATGTTAGCTATTATTTATTAATATTATTCTGGGCACAGCTAGGTGTGAGTGTTGAGGATGGAGTCAGGAAGACTCATCTCCCCAAGTTCAAATCTGGCCTCAGGTATTTACTAGTTGTGTGACCCTGGGCAAGTTATTTAACCCTGTTTGCCTCAGGTTCCTCATCTGTAAAATGAGCTAGAAAAGGAAATGGCAAACTATTCTAATATTTCTGCCAAGAAAACTCTAAATGAGGTCATGAAGAGTTGGATACAACTGAAAATGACTAAACAATGACAATTATTATTTTTATCAACTTGAGATTGATATTTTGTATTCAATTACTAAATAATTATTTAAAATAATTTATTAGTAAAAATTTAAAGGAGAAAAAAAGACCTGATTTAAAAAGATATCTTAGTTTAACTTGTGGACCACAGAGAATTTAGTAAATTGCTTTTCAAACTTGAGACTTGACTCATGAAGAGACCTAAGTGTTTATAAAAAGTATTGGGAAGAGGGCACAGAGGAGGTATTGTAGGTACCTATCAATTTTGGCCTCTTCTTATTTTCATATATAACCATGAGTGCTTTAATTAGGGTTTTCCTCTGGGAGTTCATTTTGCAACCCAATGAATGACTGAAGTGTATATACCTTGACACTTGGTTTCTCCATTGTATTAAGTATTATTCATCATCATAATTAAATGAACATTTAAAATGAGAAAACCGTATTTAATCAGTTGGTGAATAATAGTTCTTTTCAGTTGGCAAAATGGATGGACTTAGTTTCATGTATGCAAGCACATAGATGATCTAATAATAGTGAAGTGGAAGGACCACACACTGGATTTAAAATCACCAATTGCAGTTTTTTTTTTTTTTTGCTCGTTTGTACCAGAAGGGCCATGACAAGCTTATGAACTTCTCTGAGCTTCAGCTGCTTCCTTTTAAAATGAGGTTAAATTGGACAATTTCTTAGGTTTGTTTTTAGGTACATATGATCATCATTTTTTAAGAAATCATTCATCAAGCATTGAATTGAATGTTCTGGAAGATACTATAAAGCAAACCACATAGTGTGCATACTTATCCTCTAGGAATTAAATTCCTAAAAAATTTAAAATATACTGCTACCAGTGGTGAAATGCTTTTTCTCTTCTTTGAGAGTGATGCTTTATGTTGACAAAATTCAAATTTGTAATATGGATGCCTTCCTACACTGAGATTCTAAGAGCTTTGATGAGGATGAGATAATCCATTGTAAATGTCACAACATACAATTTTAATTATGTTTATATATTGTGTTATCTTAATAGGTTCATTAATTTAAAGAGTAGAGAAGAAAAGTGAAGTAGTAGAAATCACTTAGAACTCTTGTTTTAAGCCCTGGACCCTATGTCCTTCCTTTTAATGCTTACTCTATTAGCTTTGATCACTCTGAACCTCAGTTTCCTCATTGTGGAATGGGGATAATAACATCTGCGATATCTAACACTCAGAGTAATGATGGTCAAATGAAGCAACAAATCTGAAAGCATTTTGTACCCTGAAGCACACTATAAGTGTAAGGTGTTAAAAATAAATACATACATTCTACATATAATTGTGGCTTTTCTCTATTCATAAATCTCCTTTGGAATTGTAGTTGATTTCATTTCTGGTGAATGTCCTGCTAGTCTGTCCCCATTAACCTGTTATCTGTGCCAATGCCTGAAGTGAACTAAAATATTTAGAAGTATCTCTATCAGGATATTAGATGGTTTTGCCAATTGTCTAGCTGTGAATAGAGGTGAGGTCAAAATGAAAGTTTGAAAGTTAATGACTTTCGTTACTAGGTAATAGCTGGATAGTTCAGTAGATAGAGTGACAGATACTTCCTAGCTGTGTGATCCTGGACAAGTCACTTAAACCCAATTGCCTGGAACTAACACTCAGTATTGATTCTGAGACAGAAAAAAAGGGGGTTTTAAAAAAAGTTAATGACACATGGTTTGTGACACCTATTTACTCTATCCAGTGGATTTGTTGGATTTCTCACTGAGTCAATCTTTTTTTTTTTTAATCCATAACTTCTGTCTTAGAATCAATACAAAGTTTGGGTTCCAAAGTAGAAGAGTGGTAAGGATTAGATAATTGGAGTTAATTGGCTTGCTCAGGGTTACATAGCTAGGAAGCATCTGAGACTAGATTTAAACCCAGGAGCTCCTGTCTCCAGGTCTGGTGCTTTATCCACTGAGCCACTTAGCTGCCCCACTCAGAGTTAATCTTGTTAATTAGTACACAAGAGTGATTCCAGTGGAGAGAGGAAGAAATTAATAACTTTATTTTATCTTTACTCCCTCACACCTTACCAATAATTCAGATACTGAAGATACTGATTTTACACATCCCTAACTTATATGACAGCTTCCTCTGTGACACGTCACAAAGAATAACTCTTCGAATGCCTCATCTGAATGCCAGGCAAGAGAAGACACCAGTTCTGATATGAAAAAAGAAAAGAAACATCTTTTAGTTGAATGTAAAAAGTTAAAATAAGTTTTCTTACAATTCATTTGCAGGTTTTTTTTTCCTTTTGGAAGTTGAAACTACACTACCAAATTACTGGTTTTTCTTGGAAGTGTGGAGACTTCATGATATTTCAGGGTGCAAAATACCCCTGACCCAGAAACATCATAGTCTGTCATGCCATTACAATGCACAGCTCATCCTTAAAATCCATATATTGTAAAAACATCTCACTATTTGAAGGAGAAAAATGTATCCTTTAGACATTTAGAAAAAGTCAAGTTAAATCAGTGGATCAATAGACTTAAAAAATAAGCTCTTGTTTATGGAAGGAAGCAATTTAATGTTAATTTAAGCACATAGATACATACACACTATATATACATGAAAATTGTATAAAGAGAAATGAAGTGGACTAAAGGACTTAGCACTGATTGGAGAGAGAATTGAATTCTACTGTAAAGTCCCACTACATACATTTTACTCCTATAGTTGACTCTGTCAAGGATTATAAAATGGGAGAATGAACTAGTTATAACTTATATTTTAAACAATAATTAATAATTAAAAATATGCTTTCTCTTTCATGATCTCACTAAATCCTAACAACAACCCTATAAGGTGAACAATGTAGGTTTTTTTTTTTCATTAAATAAATGATGCAACTGAATTGTAGGCAGATGACTCATCCAGTGTCATATCGCTAATGGAAGAACTAGGATTAGACACTACATCTTTTAACTCTTGGTGTAATACTCATTCCACTATCCCATATTATATTATGGACTGAATTAGAGAACATATACAGGTACATTTCCAATTCCTACTCAAAGAGTTCTAACTGGTGGAAAAGAAGGTTGTATGGGGGGGGGGGAGTTGATGGGGTAAAGAAAATGGAGCTAAATTTCACAAATGAAGTTCAAAACTAAGTTTTCTTTGCATTATTTCTCTGAAGAATTTGAAAATTCCCATTTTTGTTTTACTTCCCTGTGAAAACCTACATTTTAGAATCCTCCCCCTTATCTGCACAAAAAGGCCAATTAAGATCTTTTAAAAATCACAAATAACCTTGCTAAAGCAATTAAAATTTAAAATTTTGACTTGGTTCTGTTTGCTTTGTTTCACTATTGAGGAGAAATGAAAAATGGTCAGAAACTAATAGAGGAGTAATAACGATAAAATTTTATTCAGGAATAAGTGAGAAATGGGATTATATATTTAAAATTGCAGAGACCTTAGAGTTTACCTTATCTCATTTTAGAGATGAGGGAATTGAGGCTTAAAGAGATAACATCAGCTAGTAGTACATTTACTTTGAATAATATTTATTATGTCAACATTCTAGTACAACAGGAGAAAATAGACATTGGCATGGAGTTTGTTGTAATTATATTTGACCTAGAATAATATGCTGGTAATAGTTCAGTGTTAGGCAGATTGGGAGCAAGGCACATTGAAAAAAATGTGAAATTAGTCTTGCTTCTGGATCTATTATGGTTTAGCATTGACTTCAATAATATTAATGGTTAGGGAGAAAGTATATTCATTAAGTAGACTTTTGCAACTCAACTAGGTGGGTGGAGAGAGAGAGCAAGAATGATCAAATGCAATATTAGGACTCCAGTTAGAGAAAAAGGAGAATATAAGTAGAGAAAAATTTAATATGCATGATAAAGAGTAATTTCATTAATCTTACAAATACAGGATAAAGTAAGATGTGATTTGTGTTGAAAATAGCCAAAGAAATCTTCATTTAGAAAGGAAGGAAATAAGCATTTATTCAACTCTGACAGTGTTTTAGGCTCTTTTTTAAGGGCTTTACAAATATTATTTCATTTAATTCTCACAAGAGCCCTGGAAGGGTGATGCTATTATTATCCCTGTTTTACTGTTGAGGAAACTGAGGTAAATTGTAGTGTAGTGACTTGCTTAGGGTTAGGCAACTTGTAAGTGTCCAAGACCAAATTTGAACTTGGGTCTTCCCAACTTCAAGCGCAGTACTCATCCACTGACCCATCAAGCTGTTTATTGGCAAACTGGCTGCTGATGAACCCGCCAAACTTGCTATCTACTGATGGAGCCTTCAGAAGCCAGACTCAAATTCATGCTACAATGAGTTCTTGTGCAAACATACCAGGAAAAGATGTTTGGGGTCACAAGCTGAATTGGTCTGAAATGCTAGTTTATTTAAAAGGAATACAAAACAAATGAACTGTGATAAAATCCTCCCTCCCAATATTTAGTCCCATTCAGTCTTACTACAGTACTGGGTACAAAAGATGAAGAAGGTTTATAGGACAACCACAAAGAAAATTTAAAAAAATTCAGCAACTGAACACATAAGGAAAGAACTGTGATGAATTATGCCTGGGGAAAAGAAGGCTGAATAGAGTTTTGCTAACTATTTAAATTATGAATAAATAGTAAAACGAATCTATAAAGTCATTGATGTGTTTATATCCTCCAATGATGTGTGATGATTCCTATGTGCCTATCTTGGCAACTCTTGGCACTGTTCTTCCATAAGTTCACCCTGAGGAGTATACCCTTTGCTTTCCTTTGACATTGCAAACATTCTGGTATAACATGCGGATGGTTTTTCAGTTATTTTTTTGTTTTTACTGTATGCCAAAGCTACTTCTTCTTTTAATCATTTCTCTGATGACATTCTTTATACTCGTTCTCTCTCACAATTCCTTATTTGTAATATATTAAATGCATCCAACAATTATCACAGTGCCTGGTACATATTAGGCATTTAATAAATGTTTATTGATTAACTGATTATTGTAGCTAGCTCACATCTACATTTTGCCTCTTCAGTACCCTTTGATTTAACCCCAATGTCAGTTCCTTGGAGTCTGAAATGTTGCCATATCTCTGGAAGAATCTTGGGATTTAAAACGGAGAAGATTCTGGTAATTAGAAGTAGTTGGTAATTTCCTAAAGGCAACACAATCTTTTTTCCTTGTGTTCAATTCAATTCTATGATCAACTTCTTTGCCATCCACAGTCACTATCCAAGACACACACACACACACACACACACAGATTCACAGAGAACTTATAAATGATCTTTATATGTTGTCATTTCAATTCAATATTAGAGTTAGTAAACTAGGTATTCTTTATTCACTTGGTCTTTCCCATAGGAAGAGTTAAGCCAAATGCTTTTGAGTGATACTGTTTTCATTTTGGAGACTCTGGAATTGTTCCAGGGTTTATGTAATTATCTACTAATAAGAGTATCTGGAGGACCCCATTATTTTTAGGGCAGCCTTGATCTCCATTACAGTGGTAAATACCTTTGATGAGTGTAGTTTCCTTCTTTAATGCCTCATTTGATATTAATCATTAGAGGATTAGGTGAGGATCATCACATTTTTCAATGTATCTTAAAAATAATTTTGATATAAGAATTAGAGTTATTTCCTAGGTAGTGAGCTTTTAGAGCAATGCTTTGCTCTGCTGAATCAAATCTTTTTTTTTTTTTTTAATAGGACAGCTAGTAGATAAAGTGCTGGGCTCAGAGGCAGGAAAACTCATCTTCCTGAGTTCAAGTCTGACCTCAGACATTTAATATCTGTGCGACCCAGGGCAAGTTATTTAACCTTTTTTGCCTCAGTTTCCTCATTTGTAAAATGACCTGGGGAAAGAAATGACAAACCAGAATCTTTGCCAAGAAAACCTCAAATAGGGCCACAAAGAGTAGAACATGATTAAAACAACTGAATAACAACAACAGCAACAATAGACAAATAGTAAGTACAATCAGATCTAGAATTCTCTACATCTTTCAATAAATTGCATGATGGGAAAGATGTGTTCTATTGTCTGTTCCTTTTGGATACCCACTTTAGGTAGCCCTTAAGTTATGTGTAGATAATTCTTATAAACTTATAGCCTAGAAATTAAGCATATAGGTAGTTCATATTTATAATTGGTCACTATTTTAGCAATTAAAAAGGTCTTAATTTTTTCCCCACATCATGGCATCTTTCCCTCCTTCTAACGGTTTATAATTGATCCATGAATATCTCTAAAATTGTCTTGCATCTGACATGGACTTCTGCATGTACAAGGTGTCCCAAAAATGTTAGGGCAGTTTTCCATTATGGAAAACTGCCTTGAGACTATACGCTTTAATAGCTTAAACTTGACTAAGGCTTTGGGGATGCCCTTGGTATATAGTCCAGCTGCTACTCCCATCTTTATTTTCCTTAGTGCTATTTCTAGAAGATGTCTCTATACAGACAGCTAGGTGGCACAGGGGATAGAGTACTAAACCTGGAATCAGAAAGACTTGAGTTTAAATCTAGCCTCATTCACCTTAAGAGTTGTTAGATTCTGGGGCAGATATTCAATTTCAGTTTACTCTGCAAAATGGGGATGATGATAATCCCTTCCTCTCAAGGTTGAGATGAGGACCAAATGAGTTATTGGTAAGGGTAGTTGGGGTGCAGGTAGAAAGAGCCCCAGATCAGGAGTGGGGAGGACCTGAGTTTGAATTTGTTCTCAGACTCCCTAGCTGTATGACTGACCCTGGACAAGCCTACAATTGCTCTCCCCTTGCTGCTCTTCTGTTTTAGAACTAATAGCAACAGAAGGTAAGGGCTTAAAAAATACTTAGTATGGTGTCTGGTATATATAGTAGGAATTTAATGTATGCCTGTTTCTTGATGGTGAAAAGGGGTTGTTGTAGAAATCTTTAACATACCTTTTCCATCTTCACTTTCTTTCGTATCTTTCCTCTAGTTTCATCATTAAGTGCCTCCTGGATGATTTTGTTTAGTTAAGACTATCACCAAGTTTTCTTTAATCCTTTTCCCCTTCTACTCCTCATACTAGGTAATATTGCCTATAATATTTCTCCTCCTTTCTCTGTAAAATATTATAACTGAGTTTATATTCTAAGTCAGTGATGTCTTTGAAGGCCACGTCAATCAATGAGCATTTTTTAAACTTCACACAACGGGCCAGATTCTAGATATATCACCTTTTTCCTTAAGAGCTAAGAATATGAATACAAAGCAATTAAATGTTAATTAACCTCAAAAACAAAAAGGAGGATCAAGAACAATAAGTAGCATCTTATTTTAATCAAGAAACAAATATCCCATCATACACTGGTCATTTTAAAGCGGAGAATAAAAGTTAAGGAAGTCAGACAATGGATGTTATGAACTTATACCAGCAATGAGCAAAAGGTATAAAATAGGAACGTAACCATATATGAGTGTCTAGTTATATGTTAAAAAGCCCACATGTCCTAGAAGCCAGGTCTAAGCAGCTTTTTTTTTTCTGGAGTACATTTGCATACTGTTAGTATAATGTATTAAATATAGCAGAGCACAACTTACTTGTGCACTGTAAGCATAAAGATAAAAAGTCAATGATACACAAAAAAGAATCCATAAAAAAGTTTCAAAAGGGATTTGAGGGTTTAATGTAAAAGACAGAATTGCATTTATTAGCTTTGCAAAAGCAAAGACTGGATATCTTTAAAGAAGAAGAGAAATCCCTTTTCTATTCAATATGCTTCTAAAATCCTTATCAAATTAATTAAAAAATGAAAATGAAGTTATAATTGGCCTATAACAGTCTCAACAATCACCTTATATGTAAGGTCAATGTTCCCAGAAACTCAATTACTTTCCACATAAAGGCCTCTATGTCAAATCAATTGCAACATCTAATCTTTTCAGATCTTTTCTTATAACACTTGATAATTTTCAATTTCTCGTTATGACAGTTTTATATTGTGATGGTATATTGATTTAAATGAAGGTTGGGGAGAAGTTATGTCTAATTTTTAGATCCATCGTCAGACATTAATGGCTGGTGAAACATTTTTATGTGAAAACTTCAAATTTTCAACTTCATCCCTCAAATTAGATTAAGCTCCAAAGGACACAGCTGCAGTAGCAAAGAATAGAGGTCTCAAAGTGGTATGTACATGAGAGGTCTCAAAGTGAGGGCAAAGATGGTGAGGAGCACCTTGCTGTGTAATATTTTCAGACAATCCTTATTTAGATTCCAGATAGTGGAAGTAAGAATCATTGCTAACACTACTAGGAAAATCACATCACATAGAACACCAGAGGATACATGGGCCACTGCTATAAAGCCTCTCCCTCCAACCTGGAGGCAGGAGATATAAGAATTGTAAGCCCTGGAAGGATGCTATTAAAAGAGTTCCCCTCATATGGCATATTTTTATCTCTTTGTTTTTACATATCCTAGATATTAACTGTTCCTTTAGATATCAGTGAAATGTGGATGAGAAGAAAGAGTTGAAAATGTTTAAAAGAAAGCTTTGCCAGCTGCTAACACCTGAGTAACTTTATATTTGTTTGAAAGAACTAAACAGATACTGACAGTGCTTTTCTGTCTCTTCTATTGTTTGAGTTAAGAATCAGGAAGCTAGAAAAAGGAAGGGAAGGATAAGGATGAGTTCATGATGGATTGGTCTTGGCTAAATAGTTATGACAACTGACACTTCCTTAACAGAAGCAATTACATGGGAAAGTCCAGAGGTGTATGGAGGGAAAGCAGAGCAGGAGATTCATCAGCACAGAGATAGTTTATCTCCACCAAGGGAAAGTCATCACATGCCAGTATGCACAGTGGAAAAGAGGCATATCCCTCTGAGAGAGGAGAATGTATAAATTGGGCGCCAGGCAAACCACAAGCCTGGTCCAGGCTGGGTTCCAAAGAACTGAAATAGTCAGAGATTCAAACAATCAGAGGTACTGACCATGGCTATCAATCAGATCTGGCAGCCTTTCTCCTCAAAATGTTTGTATTTCTTGCCTTGGGTCCTGCCATACGCCCTTTGACTTGCATAGTAAGTGCTTTTCAATGTTTGTTCATTGGCTGATCAACAGCCAATTGATCACCAATTGATCAAACAAACAAGTATGTATTTAGTTATTACTGTTTACTAGGGAGTGGACTTGGTCCTGAGGATATGTATGAAGACAAAAATGAAAGTCTTTGCTCTCAAGGAGCTTACATTCTCTTGATAAGATAGAAAACATGTACACATATAAACATATGCAAGATCTATTAGGTCAGGAATTTAAAGCATTAAGAATAGCGAAGACTTCCATAAATGGGATATGGATGATCCTAGATGGGTACAATCAGATAGCATTGCATGCCATCTTCTATGATAAATGATAAAACTAAAAAGCTAGTTCTCTTTACTTATCTTTCTGTAGTTTTATGCAATACCAGTCCTGTGAAAGATTTTCATGCTTCTATCTATAACTTTAGTTACCAAACATTGAAGCAAATGAGACAATATCATGTGTTCTGATTTTGAAGAACACTGAAAATATTTCTTTTCAACTATTTTTGGAAATGTACATTAACCTTTATAAAACCTTTCTAAGTGGTAAACAGGAGATGGCTCCAGAACAAAAGAACATTGCTTTTATTTAAATAAATCACTTTACTAATTAGTGGTGGACAGTAGAAAGCAAAAGCAGAACAACATTCATCAACTTGGCAATTAGAACCTGAGGTAGGATTCTGATCTCAGAAAGGGCAGGACAATGGAATGTACTACCCTTGCTTTATATAAATCACTTGGTTAATTGGGGAGATGGGGCAGAAAGTGGTGATTCTACTCTTGCAAAGTAGAAAAGGATTTTTTCCCTCTTGAGCAAGTGGATTTTTTGTCAGCTTTAGTTAGTGCTTGACTAGAAGCCTGATAAGACTCTTGAAAAACTTAGAATAAATCCTCTCCCTTCTCCCCGCAATCTATACACCTATGACTTTAAAAGTGCTCTGAGGAAATCACAGCAGAACTCTTCAAAGTGTGCTGCTTTGGGGAGAAAGAATACTGAATTTGGTGCTAGAGAAGCTGAGTTTGAGGCTAAGTTTGGCCACTTCATATCCCAGTGATTGGGCAGATCACTTAACCACTCTGGTTCCTTATCTTCTTTGCTTTCCATCTGTCATCTGTAAAATGAGGGAATTGAACTAGATAGCCTCTGAAGTACCTTCCAGTTTTTAAGTCTATGATCTTAAATACATTCTCCATAGTACAGAGTTATGCTAAGGCGGTTGCGGGAAGTGTGACCTTCCCATTTGGTACTGAGTATTCAGACTTTGGGACTTTGAGGAGTACTGACACGACCAGACTTTCATATTAATCACATCTTTTTCTAGGAAGAGATTTTTCCTCCTTTCCCACTTAAAATAAATTATAATAATGCATCAGAAGTATGAGCAAATATTTCTGAAAGTGAACTTTGCTGTGATTTTCATAGCCAGAAGGCTTGTAAAGTCACAAGTATTGGACATGAGAGGAAAGAAGAGAGTAGGATACTATAATTTGTTGTTGTGCATTTTCAGTTATTTTCAACTCTGTGACCTCATTTGGAGGTTTCTTGGCAAAGATATTAGAAAGTTCACCATTTCCTTCTCCAGCTCATTTTATAGAGGAGGAAACTGAGGAAAATGTGGTGAAGTGATTTGCCTATGATCACACAGCTAGTAAGGGACTGAGGTCAGATTAGAATTAAGGAAGATGAATCTTCTTGACTCCCAGGCCATGCTGTATCTATTTTGCCACTTAGCTGCTATAATTTAATAAGATTAAATTAATCAGAGAATGAAGCCAGTCTGAAACAGTGGATCAGCTTTTGCAGTAATCTAATTTGATTGTTGATCATCTATTGTATTTCCCATTAATTTTCATAATAAAATATCCTTTTGGTCAAATTTTTTTTTTATTCCTCAAGATGTTAAACATTTTCCAACTTTCTGGATTCTCTGATATTTTTGCAAATTCCCTGTTCTTTAGAAGTGGGTGACTTCAGGTACTTCATGTCAGAACTTCTTCCCTTCTGTATTTTTTAAAACCCTTACCTTCTGGTTTAAAAATCAATACTACATATTGGTTCCAATGCAAAAGAGCTGTAAGGACCAGGGAATAGAGGTTAAGTAACTCACCCAGGGTCACACAGCTAGGAAATTTTTCTGGGGTCAAATTTGAACCCAGGACCTCCTGTCTCTAAGACTGGCTTTCAGTCTGCTGAGCCACCTACCTGCCCTTCCCCTTCTGTAATTTTTTTGTCCTGATTGAAAATATTTTGTATTCCAGCTCTTCTGTTCTAGAGGATTAAGATACATTCATTTTTAGGAATAATTTTTTACCTTCCACTGCTAATGCTTCATAAATGGGTCATTAACTCATTTAAATTTTTTACCAAAAAATGTTGATTCCACATACTTACTCTTAAAAGAAAAGAAATCTAGCTGCATTAAATAACTTTCCTGACCAGGAAAAAAATTAGCAGCATAACCTATTTAATTTGAAGATTACTCTTTCTGAATTTAACAGTTAAAATATTTTAAAACTATCTGGCAGTTAAACAATCCATTTTAGAGAGAAGAAAACTCAAGCTGAAAAAAGATTAAATGAACTGTTCAAAATCACATGAGCTAGTAAACAGCTGATGAAGAACTGAACCTTGTTTTCCTGATCCTAAATCAAATACTCTATCCATTACCTCAAAGGTATCAAACACCTGACCCATGTGCAGCTCACAGAGCTCCTTGAAGATAGAGCCAGATTAAAATGTAACTGGGAAATATTTAGCCAAAATAAATTGAAATGCAATAAAGTATAGATAATGTTAATTTGTGGCTTTCTAAATCAATATACAAGCAGCAGGGATCCTTATATGTGGTTTATTGGCTCCTATTTCTATTTGAATTTGACACCACTGTACACCATGGCTTCATCCTCAAGAAACAACAAACTTAATGCTATCTCCTTTTTCCTGTCACTTAGAAAAATAATAAATCCCTTTATATTTGTGGTCACTTACAAAAAAAAAAGTAGCCTGTAGATAGTTGTGATTTCTAGAGAAGATATATCAAGGTCTGATTAAGCTATCAAGATAAAATTCTCTGATCAAAGGATTAGAAAGGACCATATTCCACACTAAACTACCTTGAAGGCAGTGGGAAATGATAGCATTGGACATAAAAGTACTTTTTTTCCATGAAACATAATCTTTTCCATATAATCTTTGAATGGAGAGGTACTATATATCCATCATGCTTTCTTGGCCCTGGATATACTGTCATCAAGAGGCAACAGAGCCAAGGGGAAAATGGAGAGGCATCAGGATGAAAGAAATGATAGCAGTAACCTGTGTAGAGCTTTCATAGCAATTCAAAAACAGATTAAAGCTATAAACATCAAACTTCCTGTGGCTGGAATTCTTGTTAAAAAAGTCATTACAAGCCAAAATGAAAGGAAGAAGTTTAACATCACAAGAGTTATAAAGGTTTTAAAAATTGAATTGCTAAGCATAGAAGGTAGACTATTTTCATTTAGTTTTTAATTTCCCTACATAGGTGGTCTTCAGATCCAGAGGGTTTTGGAATAAGCAAAGCAATATATACTATATTAAAACTAGGCAGGTTTTTCATTTCTCACAGTTTTAGTTCTTTCTCTCACTTGTTTAAGCAGTCAGGAACAAAAACTTATGTTTAATTCTACATTTCCATATTTAAGTTCATAAAAGTGAAGAAGCTACAAAGTAAAATTCTTAGTGAAAATTTAACTTTTGTGTCATATATATTGCTGCTCTTTAGTCATTTCTGCCATGTCTGATTTTTGATAAATCCATTTGGGTTTTTCTTGGCAAAGATAATGGACTGGTTTGCCATTTTATTCTCCAGCTGATTTTACAGAAGAGGAAACTGAGGCATATAGGATTAAGTGATTTTCCCAGGGTTACACATCTAGTATAAGTATCTGAGGCTGGATTTGAATTCAGATATTCCTGACTCCAGACCTGGCATTCTATTTGTTATACCACCAACCTGCCTATTATGTAGTCAAATATATACAGATATATACAAATATACACATATGTATATAAGCATACACACATATAATGTGTGAATATCAGCTACCTCTCTCTCCCTCCCTCCCTCCCTCTCTCCCTCTCTCTCTCTCTCTCTCTCTCTCTCTCTCTCTCTCTCTCTCTCTCTCTCTCTCTCTCTCTCTCTCTCCCCCCCCCCCTCTCTCTCTCTCTCTCTCTTTCTCTCTCTTTCTCTCTCTCTCCCTAAAGTAGTATCTTTCTTTCTGGGGTTAATTTCTCAACTTTCATTTGGATTTATTGATTGGATCCCTAGAGGATTATTACCACTACTCCTCTGAAGGTAATTGAGGTTTTCTAGTACTATTGGTCTATTGGTCCCCCATGAGTGTGCTTCCTCTTTATTATCAGATGGACAATTGGCTTTTAGAAAGAAAATTTATTAATCAGTTTACAGAAACATCTTCTCAAGCTGGAGGCACATATAAGGTCCTTAGGGAGAGTGGGTTCAAATTTAGACAGTACTCATTGTCAAAGGGTAAACTCAGCTCCCAATTAGTGGAAGTTTTTTTCCCTTACTTCAGAGTCCCCTTGAATTTTTTCCTAAGCAAGGCTTTCTTCTGGGCTCTGAGGGTTGTTGCCTTTCCTCTGCATAGCTAGTTTATTCTTAGTGTGTATCTAAGTTCCTTATGCAGATGTTGCCATCAGCCTCTACTCTGTGAGAATTTATTTTTCATATACTCTATTAATTCCTACATCAAAGACCTAGTTTAGAAAAGCTTCAATCAATTCCTGTATATTAGAGAAGATTTGTGCCCTAAGGTTTTGGATCATAGGAACCAATAGGTTTTTA
This sequence comes from Monodelphis domestica, assembly GCF_027887165.1. Classification (NCBI taxonomy): domain Eukaryota; kingdom Metazoa; phylum Chordata; class Mammalia; order Didelphimorphia; family Didelphidae; genus Monodelphis; species Monodelphis domestica. The sequence continues at coordinate 464,981,965 of NC_077229.1, read as the reverse complement.
TATTTCCTTTGTTCTTAGTAATCTCCAGGAATGTGTTCCTTGAACAAAATCTGGCTAATGGGAATTTTTTTACAATGATTCTTTTGTTGGATATATGGTCATCATCACATGTCAATGTGGGGAAGGTCTGAGAGCTTGATGGACCACCTCTTAATTAGCTATTTACCAGTTAGAGATAACTTGGGATGGTAAAAGGAGGAGATAAATAATGAGCTCCCTAAAATGTACCCTGGACCAAGAGTGGAGATCATTTGACTATCAAGGGAATTACTTGACCAGATTAAAATGTTTTGATGAGTCAATTAGTAAATTATTTTAAAATTGAGAAATATTGCCTCTTGAAAACTTCTGTCATTACAGTTCCAATGGGGCTACTGCTACCAGTGCTTATAGGAACCCCAGAACATCTGACCTTTTGAAATTTACAAGAGGTCAGCAAGATCTGAGTTTGAATCTTAATTCAAATATTTAATTACTGTATGATTTGGGGAAAGTCATATAGCCTTTCTAAGAATGTTTTCTTTTCTATAAAAATGGGTACCAATTGCCTTACTGATGTGGGGTGTAAGGAGGGAAGAAGAAAAATGGTAAGGGAGAGGTTTGCTGGACCCATCCATATGCCAGGAACTGATGATGCTGGATTCTGGAAAATGGAGAAAGGATCAAGAGTGAACACCAATGATTGCTGGGGGCTCTTAGACTTTTTGTCTCTTGGACTGATTAGAACTGGAACTTCCTCTCTCTTGAGCTGAGGAGATTGGGTTTCCTATCCCCTGGAGCTGAATATCTTTATCTCTGTTGTTCCTGACTGGAGAAACCCTTCCTGGTTTTAAATAATGATTGTTCCTGCATGCTGAAAGTACCTGTCTATTCAGAAGATCTGTGACCAACTAGCCTATACAAAACAATGAAATATTAATTTAATAATTATGACTTGGGGGCATCTAGGAAGCTCAACAGATTGAGAACCAGGACTAGAGAGTATTGATTCTAAGACAGAAGGTAAGGGTTAAAAAAATTACTTAATACTTGCCTTATCTATTCATATTCCTGGCTTTGTGCTTTGTGCACATGTCTGTGTGTTTGTGTTTTTTGCTTTGTATGTAATATTTATGTGTATATGCATCTATAAATATGTACATCTATTTGTATGTAACTATATATGATATATATGATATATATTTATATTTAATAATCCTTGGGAAATTTTCTAATTTTTCTTCATTCTTATCTATGAATCCAGCTAGAATCACTGATAAATATGCATTTATTATGTGCCTAGTATGTTCTGGCCACTGCACTAAGTACTAGAGATAGGAAAAAAAAAACCAAGGTAGACACTACAATTAACTACACTGACTCACTGCCCAAAAATTAACTTCTATCTTACTAAGCTATGCTAAAATGATGAATTTTAAATATATAGTAAACTCCTAAAATAGCGTGTATAATCAAGAGAGAGAAGTTGAAGTGGTTTCTCTCTCTCTTTAGAAGTCAGAGAAGAAAACAAGCCTCTGACAGTCTCTCTCCACTCAGTTAACAAAAACTGTTCTTCAGTTCCCCCTCTGGTGAAGAAGGGAAAAGCTCTCAGTACACACACTCTTCTCAGTTTAGTATGTATCTCAGCTCTCAAATAAGTATCTAAAGTCACTAAAATCTTCTTTTTCAATCAAAGAAAAGACCCAGCCACATGCTCTCAAGAGGAAGTTCAAGAGATCAGCCCCCAATTCTTCAAATGCCTCTCTTTTATGCTAGGCCTCTTAAAGAGCGCTCTGCAAGTTCTGTGGGTTCTCCCTCTTAAAGGGGACAGTGTACAAGTCATAAATCCTTCCTCTGACCTATATTTTTGCTCCTAACTAAACAGAGCAAACTAAATTAAATTCTTATAACAACAGTAGGTAGAGCAAGACAGAGTGAAGCACAGGTTATTTTTGTGATTTTTCTCCATATGATAGTTATCAATCCATTCTTAAAAAATAAAAATAAAAACTATTTTGTCTATGCAATTTATATTTTTGTAAATATTCACCCATTTCACCTAAGTTGTCACATTTGACATATAATTGGGAAAAATAGTTCTAAAAAATTACCTTAATTTCCTCTTCATTAGAGGTGAGGTTACGCTTTTCATCTTTTGTATTGTTAATTTGATTTTCTTCTTTTTTCTTATTTTAATCAATACTTTATCTATTTTTTGTTTTTTCAAAGTACCAGCTCCTAGTTTTATTTATTTGTTCAATAATTATTTTACTTTCAATTTTATTAATTTCTCCTTTGATTTTTATGATTTCCAATTTAGTTTTTATCTAGAGATTTTTAAATTATTCTCTTTCTAGGTTGCTTGCCCAATGCATTGACCTCTTTCTTCTCTGATTTGTTGATATATGCACTAAGGGATATACATTTTCCCCTGAGTACTGCTTTGTCTGGGTCCCATAAATTTTGATATGTTGTTTCCTCATTGTCATTCTCTTCAATGAAATCAGTAATTGTTTCTTTGATTTGTTCTTTGACCCACTAGTTTTGAAGAATTAGATTATTTAGGTTCCAATTAATTTTAAATTTTTCTTTCCATAAGCCCTTATTAATTATGATTTTTATTGTTATGGTCTGAAAAATTATATTTATTATTTCTGCTTTCCTATATTTGTTTGCAGTGTTTTTATGCCCAAGCACACAGTCAATTTTGTATATATGGAAAAATAACTATTTTGGACAGGAAAAGTATGCTTTACTATATGAAATGTGATCCTGAAAAACTGCATGATAATTTATGTAAATTGAAACATAGTGCAAAGATATTAGGGTAGATTGCTCCTAAAGGAAGTCTTACTGTGAGTCATTTTGTAAATTTAATCATACATTCATTTAGTTATTATGTTCAATTAATCCCCAAATCATGTCAATTATTACTTTGTAAGACATTTTACCTCTGTCTTTTCCTTCTATTCCCACTATTGGACTTTTGGTATTGCTTTCCTAACAGACTCATCACTTCTAGCCTCTTTCCTCTCTGCAATATTAGTTGACCACTAGTTGACCACTGCCAGATTTATTTTCATAAACTATGCTTTTATTATGTAATTTCCTTACACAAATTTAATGAGTTTCATAAGATGAAGACTCTACACTTTGGCCTGATATTCAAGACCTTCTGTGCCTTAAACCCAAATTACCCTATTAATTTTCATTACTTCACTATATGAATCTTCAGATCTAGTCAGAATATCCTGCTCATTACTTGAAAAATTCTCATCTTCCTGCTTTCAACATTTCCTCAAGTAGAATGCTCTTCTTACTTTTGCATTCTGCATCTTTATTTCTCCATCCTTCTGGATTTACTTCATTTTCTCCTGACGCTTTACTGGCCAGTCTGACCAATAATATTGTTTCTCTTCTTAATTTCTATATTACTTACAGTCTACTTTTCTCATTTGCTACTTATGTTCTGCCTAGTAGTTTTATTCACCTCTTTAGATGTCAGGTGGAAATTTAACAATATTCATTAAATGAAATAAGATTGAAATTATGAAGGGTCTTTGTTAGTGTTTGCTGACAGCCAACTACCAGAATCCATGAACCTCTGATATAGATATTCCCTAGGGAACAAAGAATGGCTCAGAAATAATTGGCAAGTATATAGCTAGTACTGATTTTGTGACACAGTGTGCTGATCTGCTCTATGATGAAGTCTATACCTTAGACTTCAAGTCATTTAGAGAACATTCCAATGCATGAGACTTCCGAGGGATTGATATAGTACAGAGGGATTATAAAGAAAGACATAAAAAAAGCCATCATAGTAACCAAGCTCCCCAGAGCTGTACCGATCTGCTACAAAGAGGTCTTATTGACTTTCATCTTTCCATAGCACACAATTAATGGAGGTAGAAGGAGAAGTAATAATGTGATAGAATTACATTATAGACCACCCTGTCAAAAGGATGAGGAATGATATGCTGAAGAAACAGATCACAAACTTAAGAGGGAGAAATGAAACAGTAGGAATGAAGGAATTCAACTATCCAGATATGTTATTGGTGTATTTTCAGTCTATCTTCCATTCATCTTTCCAAGGGGCCTTCTAAAGCATATATTTTAATATGTTATATCCCTCTTTCTAGTCAACAAATTCTTGTAACTGTCACCACTAGAATAAAATATAACATCATTTGTTTGGTTTTTATATCTTTATCATAACCTGACCCCTTCCTACCTTTCCATTCTTACTTTTTACTTCCCTCCCTGTATTCACCAATTCGATAAACTGCCTATCTTGCCTTTCCTCTCCATTTCCTGCCTCTATTCTATTTCACAGACTAACTCCTGTGACTGGAATCCTTTTCCTTCACATCTCCGAATCCTGACTTCCTTCAAGCTGACTCTCATTTTCTATACCTAACTAAAATTCTACCTCTTGCAAAAATCCTTTCCCAACCCCTTCATTTTAGTGCCTTTCCTCTTTGATTATTTCTAGCTAGTGAATGCATATATATATATATATGTATATATATATATATATATGTATGTATGAATGTACATGGTTCTTTGTATGTTGTATCCCCAATTAGACTTTGAGCTCCTTTAAATCAGGGACTATTTTTTCCTTTTTATTTATCTCTAGTTCTTCATAAAATGCTTGGCATATAGTAGGCAATGCTTGTTTATTTGACTAGCTGAGGAATTCCTTATTTGCCTTGTCAATAATTTCCTGAGGAAGTGATAAGAAAAACTATTATTCCAGATGATATTTTGATAGAGTCAACATAGAAAACTAGGAACTCTGGGAGTGAGTGATCATATACCAGGCTTCATTCTAAGAAGAGCAGTAAAGTCAGACATAATCTAAAGAACACTCTCAGTTTTGCAAAGGTGAATTAAAAGGTTCAGGAAAAGGATAAGTAGGATCCACAGAACTAAAATTAGAGGCAGTATATATAGTGAGAAAAGTATTGGCTTTGGAGTCATGCCTGTGTCGTTTACTACTTGTGAGATTGGGTAAGTCATTTCATCTCTCTTGCCTTCAGTTTTCACATCTATAAAATGAAGGTATTAGACATGATGGCCTCTAAGATTCCTAATAATTCTAAATAGATGATCCTAAGGGCTAGGAAAATTCTGTAGTTCTAAACAAGAAGAGAAAGAAGAAAGAAGGGAAGGTTTTTTTTTTTTTTAAGTTCAATATGAATACTGAGGGAGCTCAGTGACTACCTGGGATTTCCTTTAAAAAAAAAATGAATTAATTAAGCAAGAACGGATAACAGAAAAAATAATGGAATAATGGTATTGAATGAAAAAGAATGAAATGTGTGCTAAAGCTTAGAATTAATCAATGTGGTGACATAATGAATAAAAATAAATAATAAATTTAAAATATCTTATTTTGTTGCAATAGAAAGATTAAAAAATGAGATGGGGCTCTTAGTTAAGTAAGTAGTTTGATAATTATGAAGAGCAAAATGAAGACATAATTACTAAAATCTTAAGTCTCACCCTCCTTCCTTGATTCCCTTCCTCCTTTCCTCCCCCCTTTTTATCTTTCCCTCCCCAGCCCTACCATGGAGAAAGATCTTTGGAAATGTTTAATTATGATGTTAAAAATTTAGCTAGTTTTATTTCATGAATGCTAGTTTCCAGATTTGGATGAACAACATCTGAGAATACTGAATTATAAAATGGGATTATTTCTCTTTCATAAATAATGGGAATAGGCACCGCTGAATTTGAAACAAGTAAATATTATTTTTCTGCCAAAAAAGTAAGATTGTGAATTTTTCCAAGTTAGACTGATGAGCTTAACTTTCACTAGAAAATGTTATTAAAGGGATGGTGTAGAAGAACTTAGAAATGAAAATAGTAATCATTATAAGTAAACACCATTTCCTTAAAAATAGCTTGTTAAAGGCAAAGCTTGTTTCCTTTATTGAAGTGTTATTAAACTGGTAAATAAGAAGAGTGCAATAGAAATATTAATACTTGATTTAAGATTTCCATTTGACAATTTTCACTTAATGGCCAGCATAGAGGGTCATTTGGGATGGATACATAGATGATATAGTACATGTAAGTAAATTTGGAATTAAATGTACAAAATAATAAATAGATTGTTATTCTGCAGAGAAGCCTCTAGTAGAATGCCATGAGATTTGTCCAGAGTTCTGTTTTATTCAGTATTTATATCAGTGACTTGCCTGAAGACTTAGAAGATATGCTTATCAAATTTGTAGATGATACAAAGCTGGGAGAGATATCTCATATGTCACTTGGTAGAATATGGATCCAAAAAAAGATGTCCATGGGCCAGAATGAATTAGGCAGAGAAAGAACAATTGGGAACACAGGGAGAAAAACAGGATCAGGTAATATCTCTGAATACAAGAAAAAGGAGAATATTTTGTAGTAATTAAGTTAAATTCTGCTGAGATAAGGGATATAGACTGAAAGGACAGTGGATTTGACAGTGAGGAAATCACTGCATGCTTTTAAGAAATTTTCAATAACGGGAAACAGAAATTAGATTGTAAGCAACTGTAGAGTGAAATTGAAACATTAAGTTTAAATGATTTTACCCCAGGAACTTAGCAGTGCATAGGAAGAAGAGATATTGAGGAGTACTTAGGTAAGGGAAAGAGATATTTTTGGATTCAGAAAATAAAATATTTTATTGACAGATGGGAAATCAAGCAAATCAAGAGAAATGGAAGATGCATGAGAGGGGAAGACAATTTTGAAATAAGGTCCAAGAGAAGGTGGGAGGAAATTAAATTAACCAGAGAGAGGAATTGATTTTACTGAAAAGTAGGTAAAGATCCCTATGGCCATAGGGAAAGTTGGAAAATTAACATATTTCAGATGGTGATATTCTGGATAGATTGTTGACCTTAGAATCAGAGACCTAGGTTCAAATCCTACCTTTGTCACAAACTGGTTGTGTTATTTTGGACAATAGTTTAACTTCTCATTGCTTCAGGAAACTAAAATTGTAAGTTACAAACTATTTTCTGATCTGCATTGGTAGATGAAGTTTCTTTATCACATGTCCCTTGTCATCTTGGAATCTAGAAACCCCAAGTATATTAGCAACTTGAAATCTGGTGATCCCCAAGTTTGTTCTTGTCACATGAAAGTTTTGCCTGGAGGAATGTCTCAGACTCAAGGGTTTCAGACTAATGATAGACCTTAAAGTACTAGGTGGTCCCAGTTAGGTGGGACTAGCAGACAATCAAATGTTAAGTACCCTTTTTGTCCTGATAGTTTCTCCCATTGTATCAAAGTCCTTTCCCAGGTAGTTCAACCTTTGGCTGAATCTTTCCCTTTTGTATCCATTGTAAAGCATCAGCCTCTCCCTTCCCATTTTCTTATAACCACTGTAAAGCCAATCAATCATAATCCCCTGTCCCCAGTTCCCCAAGGGGTATATAAGTTTCCAAGTTCTATGGTTCCTTGGAGCTATCATTTAGCACAGTGATTTCTCCCAGGGATACTGCAGAGTGCCTTAGGCTTTGTGTGGTTTTGGGATGCTTGACTCTGTGGAGGCCTAAATATTGACTATTATCCTTCTCCTGATTAAAGACTTGGTTTTTATAACTACTTAATAATTCTGTGTTTTTTTTTAAGGTTAACACCCTATATACTAGGGGCAGCTAGTTGTCACAATGAGGAAGACCTGAGCTCAAATCTGACCTCAGACACTTAACTAGCTGTATGACTCTGGGCAAATCACTTAACCTTGTTAGCCTCAGTTTCCTCATCTATAAAATGAGTTGGAGAAAGAAACCACTTCATTATTTTTGCCAAGAAAACTCCAAATGGGGTGATGAAGAATTGGATATGACTGAAACTACTGAGCAACAATGAAACCCTATATGACTGTAATCATTAGTGTTAAAAACAGAAAATTACCGATTTTCCATGTTTTGTAGAAAATTCACTCTAGCTTCCCTGGGCATTTATTTCCTTATCTATAGAATGAAAGAGTTTGATTAATGATCTTCAAGAACCCATTGAGCTCTAGATTCATTTTGATATTATAACATGTTAAAGCCCATCCAAAGGACTACTCCATGTCTCCTGATAACCTGAAGTAATCTATTGCCCTAAAGGCACAACAGCTTGAAAGGAGAAGATCTTGAATCTGGAGGTGCCAATGTCACCCCAGAATTTGTCCACCTTAGGCCAAAGGGAGCAGCACTTTCCCAAAAGCCCAAATAAAGAACCAGGAAGCTTTCTCTCTCTTGGAAAGTAGAATAAGCCAATTACAGGCATGTACGTATTAGATGTTAGTTGTGAAAAAAAAAATGTACTTTTTAAGTGAATCACTTCTTCCATAGTGACTATTTGGGGAATGAGATGCCCAAGTGTATGTAGGAGAGTTCATTCATCTCATGTGTATAAAGTGGCTTGCCTTCTGAGCATGACTTATTTCCTACAGGAATAAACCCCACAAAGGCACAGATCCTAAGTTATTCTTGTACAATGTTCATTACTGGGGCAGTGTCTAAGCAACTGCTGTAGCAGGCCAGCATGTAGATAATATAGTCATGATTTGACTGTCCCAGTGAAATAGCAAAAGCAGCAAGTGAAAAAAACAATTGGTATAGTTAATTGCTATGTGACTCTTTGGACTCAAAGACCATTGACCATTTGAAATAATAATTAAAGTTAATTAATTCTGTTAGAACAAAGAGAATTCTGCATTGAGCTGGCAAATTTTATACAGTTGTTAATTGACTAATTAAGAGAAACAAATGTCCTAAAACCTCTATTACCTACTAAAAGATGAGTTATCAAATGATTTCTTAATTTTAATACCAAGAAGCCTAGGAAGCATGATAACTCTGAGTTTAATTAGCTAGAATTGATAAATTACATATTAAAAATAAGGATTATACCCCTTCAAAGTGAATCCTTCCGTATAGATTTAAAATTCATTAGTAGGAAAAGCACCCATGGACTAATTATGCAAGTTGATAGGGGATAGTAATAAAAGAGAGTGTAAAAGCAAAAAATTCATTAGTTATGTCTACGATTATTTAATTTTGCTTGTGTTCTCAATCCTTGGAGCAAATGAAAAGACCTCAGCACTTCACAGAAGCAAGCCTTTGTTAGCACTGTGTGCTTTCTCTTTTGGGCTCCCGAGGCCATGCTTTCCACTGAATTTTTCTCCTCCAAGTTGGTTAGCCTTCTGCCCTTTCCAAGAGAAACTCTACATTCTCCATCATGTATTAACTTTGCTCTACTATATATTGGACAAGTTGATTGCCTATTGAAACCTAAATGGGAAGCTTTAGAAAAGCTATAGAAAGGGATATGCAGTGGAATTGTTGCCTTTAATGTGAAGGGGAGATGCTATTATTGAACACATTGAGTTCCTTCCCCCTTCATCAGGAACTTTCATTATCAAAAAGAAAATGAAACAAAGTATTCTGCACAAACTAAACCTGACTCCTTCCAGGAACAAAAAAGAAATGTTACATTTCATTTAAAGAAACATTCGCTTAATTTTTCAAATGACTGTCCTTCTGAATGATATTCCAACGGGGAGCAATGGGTCACCCTTTTTGTGTAAATGTACAATGTGAAGAAATCTTTCTGCTGTAATTTTCTGCTATTTGGAAGGCCCTGGGTGACCTGCTGTATCTGAGGAAGACAATAAATAAAGACTAAATTCCAGGTAGTGGAGTACAGCATAGTCATTTTGTATGACTTTTTCCATGGTAATACTTAGATTCCTTCCTTCCTCTCCATCCCCGTTACAGAATCTCTAATTCTAGCTGTAATCTTGCCTTGGTGTTCATTTTGTCTTGGACCACTTCTGTTATCCCAAAGTTTCCAACAAGAAGCAATTGGTGATGTGTTCTCCTTTGACCTTGTCAGTCTTTTACCCTGAATGCTTCCCAATTCTTTCCCAAATCAAACATTCCAATGTAATCTTGATGGCTATTTAACATGGCTCTGCTCATTTACCGATTTACCTTTCCCTTACTTCTTACTTATCTGCTACTGTGATCATAAAATCATTTTTATGTGGCTTTATAACTTTCCTTCTTCAGTATACATCACAAATCCAAAATTCTTCCCTATACATGAAAATTGATCCAATAATTAAATATGTAGCTCCAACTCTGATCCTTCTCTGACTTGTTCATTACAAAGTTGCTATATTAACTCCACTTACATCAATGTGTTTTTCATTCTTAACATATAAATTATCTACATCCCTTGAAACCCATTCACTCAGGAAATTTGCTCCATAATTACATATTCTTTGTATTACAATTTGTAATTACATATTCTTCATAGGCCTATTCTTTATGCCATGGAAACTCATCTCAACAGGCAAAGGCATATTGAGTCAAGTTCTTTGGGTTTATTAAATGGAACAATTGTAATTTTTCTATATCTGCACAAATGCTTCTCAGTTAGTAAAAGACTAAGTTGCATGTATCTTAATGAATATATATTTACATTTACTTACTAGAATCCAACTGGAAGAGAGATTCCCTATAGATAATGTGGTCCTCCAAATGCTCAGGTATGTACATGATATTGGACTGATTAGAGTTTCATAAAGGAAATTCAAGTAAATTATTCAAAAGATTTTGATTTAACTACCAAGGAAAACCAAATGGATAAAGAATGGCTATTGTTTAGACTATGGTATGCTACTCAATAGGCAATGTCAGTACATCTGTAGAGACAGAACATATAAACAGGCCAAGGTCAAAATTGGGTTGGAGGAAGAGAATAGGCATAATTACAGTTGGGAAGTTATTTGGTATAGAGGTTTCCTCTCTGAAATAAAAATCCATTTTTTTAATTCAGGTAGTATTCTGGTGATGTTATATGATTCATGGATTATTATCCAAAGACTTAGAATTACAGGTCAACCAAAGAATGGAGAGACTCTTAGTATAATATTACTAGTAATGAACTGCATTAGAAAAAGGCTACAAAGATCTCATCAGAGATGTATGACTGGAAAAGGAGTTTAGTTAGTTAGTTCTACAGCTCATGTGCTGGAATGGTAATGTTAGGAGCTATAAAAGAAGGCCACCAGCACACTGCGTGGTTTTCTGTGGAGTATTTAGACTTGCATGAATCACATAGTATGAGAAGACATAGATTGGTTAAAATCTAGACTACTGGCTTTATTTCCCTCATTGGTGAAATTATAAATCTACCTAATAATTCAGTTTTCTCATCTTTAAAATGGTGAGGTTAAACTAGAAAGCTGTTAAGGTTCTTTAATTTCTAAATAAATTATACTAAGCTCATATTTAGTTTTTTCTCTTCTTACATTGCAAATTCCCCAGAATTAAACACTGTGTCTGGATTCCATGGTACTCCACAAGGAAAGATGGTATAAGCTAGGGTGAGATGAAAGGAATGGGAGCTGGGAAAACTGGGTGTTAGTTTGTGCTCTGCCACTAGCTCTGAGTACAAGTTATTTTTATCTTTTGGGCCCTTAGTTACTTCATCTCTAAAAACAGGAGGTAGTTCTAAATGATCTGAAAGGTCTCTTTCCAATTTTTCACAAAGTAGGTGCTTAGAAAAAGTTCAGTGAATGGTATTAATTGATTCTTCATTCAGAGGTTGACATTTTTGATTGCCTAATATTAATTGGCAATTATAATGATGCTATTCTTTGTTATATACTGATTATATAGATAACTGCTGATATTTCTTTTTCTTATTAAAACCATTTACATTATGCATGTGTATTCTTTGCTGCTGCAACATGACAGGTGTGTGAGCTTGCTGCAGTGACCTATTTCAGTGCATCTCAAATAGCTAAACATTTAGCTCTAACTCTTTGTGATGGAATGCAGGAATAAATGCACAGTTTGAACTGCCTTTTGGGAAATATTTCTCAACAGGACATCGCCCCAAAGGAGGATGCCTTGGTAGGTTATTTGAGGATATATTTTGACAAGTACTCTCTGTGTTTAAAAGAGATCTTTGACTGAAAGTGAAAGACCTTTGATGAGCCAGATGAGTTGGGGCAGAACTAAAGTCCATAGACCTGACTGACTACAGACTGGGATGAGTCATCAAGGAAATCTCCAGTGCCTCATTTGAGGTGAAGAGGGAGAAAAGACTGTGCTGTAATGGACTGCCTGTGGTTTCTGAGCTGTGGAGATGTTTTCCTCTGTAGTCAGCCACAGCTCCTCTGAAAGAAGCCAGCAACTTTCCAGTTATTTTTAGCAGTACCTTCTGTTTTAATGATTGCTTCCTTTCCAACATACAGGGTGGTTATATTTTATTTTGAAAAGATTAGCAGCCCATTTTGGTGCTAGAAAATGAATGTGACGTGGCAGTTCTTGATACAATTCATTGGGTGCCTACAGGGTATTATTGCCAGCATCTTAGACCATTGGGCTTTTCTTACCATTTGAAGATTTTTAAAGATTTAAATTAAAGAGTCTTAGGAAAGGAGAGAAAGAGGTATTAAAGGGAAACTCGAGAATTGGATCTGCCATCATTTGCTGCACAAACTTGAACAAGACCCTTTACCTCTTTGCCTCTCAGTTTTCTCATCTATAAAATGAAGTGATTAGGCTAGATGAAGGATCTTTTACCTGGGGTCCATGTCTGGGGACAGCTTTCAAAGGGCCCCTTTACTTGAAAGAGAAAAAAAATCTTTATTTTCTAACTGCTAAATACAATTTATCATCTTCTTCATTCATGAATTTTTAAAAAATGTTATTCAGAACAGGTATCTATAGGCTTCACCAGACTGCCAAAGCTATCCATACCACAAAAAGCTTAAAAACCTTGGACTAAATTCCATCCACCCCTAATATCCTATGCCATTATAATTTTATCATTCCAACTTTGATTATTAATGTCTTATTAACACCTACATTCAAGCCACACAAACTAGAGTAGACATGACAGTTATATCAAGCAGTCAAATCAAGAAGCTATGAAATGCATACTATGTGCTAGGCATTGTGTTAAACACTGAAGATGCAAATGCAATGAATGAACTTTCTGGCAAGCAAGGTACATTCAAATAGAGGGGAGAATTGATATAAATATATATATATATATATATAATAAATACAAAGAGAATAACTAAAGAGTAGTTAAATATTGAAGTTATATCTTGAAAGAAGATAAAGATTCTATAATAATCTATAAATTATATGGACAATATAACCAGAATTTGTAGTCCAAATGGATAATTCAGATCTTTAGGTAAATTGTTTTTTAAGCTGGGGACATTACCTAGATAATTGGTAGTATCCATTTTCCTTTGTGTGGTATAGAAATATTGATCATTCTAAGAGACAAGAAGTCTCTTATTTGATCACAAAAGAAGTGATCAGAAGAAAGATGAGAGAGAGAGAGAGAGAGAGATAAAGAGAGAGAGAGAGAGAGAGAGAGAGAGAGAGAGAGAGAGAGAGAGAGAGAGAGGTGAAGGAAACTTCTTTCAGGGTATTTGAAATTGTCTTTGCATATGCCTTTCCTTCACTTTCTTCCATATTTATCCTGAGTTCCTCTAACTAGACTCCCATGATTAGGCCCCAAAGTCTCTTCTGGAATCATAGGATTGATGGGTTTTGAGGTATAAAGTATGGTTATTGAAACTGTTCATTTCCTGCTAGCAAAGAGTACAACTCTGCCAGTGTTGTTATTACTTTCCTCACTTCCATCTGTCACTTAGAAATTTTGTTTTTAGAGAAGAAAAAAGACTCTTACTAAGACACCTTGATTCTTTCCTTTTCCAGAGTACCCCTTCAGTCACTGTAATTGAAATGAATTTCCAAGATAATGCTTAAGTGAAAGATTCAATCTTTTATGGTCCATTGACTTTTCAAGGCTTACAAGGGAAAGGATGATAATTTTATAAAGCAGAATCCTCTGCATCTTATCTGACTCAGCAGACTTAGCCTAAATTGCTGAACCATGGAAAGACTAGGGTGGCCCTATTACAGAAAGTATTGCTGTCAGAGAAATGCTACTTGTCCAGGGAAACTATATTTGGAAATTATGTTGGTAAAATCCATCCTTCAGTCTCTTGGAGTGTAGGCCAATACTATAAAAAGAGAATGAACCATTTAGGTGACTATAGTCCTACAATGGATAGGAGACTGTCTTTGACAAGTTAGACGTTTCATAAAATGCTTTTGCTGGAGTTATGGTCATCAGTTTTCTAATGTAAGACAGCTCTTTTGACACACTATGTGTCCTTCCTTCTCAATTCTCTCTTTAAAATTTTCTTTTTTTCTTTTTCAATTAATAAGCATTTATTTCTTCTTCACTTTTCTCCAATATCTTAAAAAATAAAAAAAAATCATAACAAATATACAATGAAACAAAACAAATTCCTTCAGGAGCCATATCCAAGAACATTGCATCTTGATTCCATCACCTCTATATTTGGAGGTGGATAGGATACAACACCATTGGTGTCCTAGAATCCTGACTGACTGTTGCATTCTTCAGAGTTCTTAAGTCTTGTAAAGTCATTTGTCTTTACAATGTTACAGTAAAAATATTCCAATTCTTCTCACTTTTCTACACATCAATTCATACATCTTCCTCATTTTTTTCATTAATTAGGGCACAAAAGCATTTCATTAATTCCTATAGTGTAATTTTTTCATCCTATCCCCAACTGATGGGAACCTCCTTGGTTTCCAGTGCCACTTTAAAAAGAACTATTATATTTTCAAATAAAATCAATCTCTTCTGATTTCTTTGATCTTTTTGGAGTACAGTCCTAGTAATGCTATCATTGAGTCAAAGGGTATGCACAGTTTAGTAACTTTTGTGGTACAGTTCCAAATTGTTTTCCAGAATGGCTGAACACAGCTCTAAAAACAGTGCAGTAATCTGTCTGTTTCCCAGGAAGTTTCCACACCTCACATTTGTCATTTTCCCTTTTTGTCATCTTTGCCAATCTGGTGGGTGTAAGGGAGAAATACTTTAATTTGCATTTCTCTCATTACTATAAATCAGAGTATTTTTAGATAGTTGCAGGTAACTTGAGTGATTTATTTCTTTGAAAACTGTGGATCAGAGGAATAGATTAGGTACACAATACACTACAGAAAATGACCTCAGTCATTCAGTGTTTGATAAACCCAAAAATCTTAGCTTTGGGTCAAGATTTAGCATTTATCAAAAATTCTTCTTACTTTGAGTTCTTTCTTTTTTGTCTTTTTAAAAAACCTTTAGTCTTAGAAGAAAAAGTGCAAATTGGCTCTGTGTGAAGGGAATCCTCTTCTAGGATCACGCAGTGATGTCCTGCCTGTGTCCCTGTAAACTAGGCTGGTCACTTAGTTACGGAACCTAGGTAGCATGACTCTGAATTTGAACCGGATGTGGAAGGAGTTTTAAAAGAATCCAAGGAGGAAGTGTAGGCTCTCTATATCTCTGATGATCAGCCAAGAAGGCATCTATGGGAGGCCACATTGGGAGCACCCACATGGGGACTTAGATTAGGCTAAAATCTTTTATATTTCTAACTATTTCTCATCCTATACCTATCCAAGTGATTCTAATAAACTTTATAAAATTCTAAGGACCAGTCACTGAATTTAATTCTTATTGCTTAAAGGCAGAAGAGCAATAAAGGCTAGGCAATGGGGAATAAGTGACTTACTCAGAGTCACACAAGTAGGCAGTGTCTAAAGCCAGATTTGAACTTGGGGATTTTATCTCTAGGCCTGGTTCTCAATTCCCTGACTCACCTGGCTGCCTCCTCAATGCTCTTTGCTCAGATTCTGAGCTCAATGCTCAGAACCAGGTGAATTTGACTAAGGTTTATGGTAATGTTTTTGAATTTTTGATGGAAAAAGAGAACATCCAATACATCTTTTCTTTTGTTTTAGTCTATTCTAAGAAAGCCCTAGGTTTGAGCTGCCATCTTGCTCCATAGGGAAATTTTTCTCAGATTATAGAGTTCACTCTTTGCCCTTTCATTTTTTTGCCTCAAAGCCCTGCCAAACATAATATCAGACAACTTTTATTTTGACACCACTAGACAATATAAAAATAAGTGGTAAGTAGAAGCTTAGAGGCAAGTTTGTCCTCCCAACAGCACCTCTACCCCAATTCAAAACCAAATTTCTCAATTGTTCTTTCTGGTATCTAACCTGTTAATATTTTATATAAAACCTCTGCCTCCCTGGTAAGGATAATACTCTTTTTGCTTATATATGAACAGGGTGCCACAGTGGACAAGATTTTAGACTGAGAATCAGTCATGTTGCCTTGAACACTTATGGCCATCCAGTGCAGCTGAGGAAGTCTCCAGATCTAATGACTTTTCGTGCCACTGGACCCAGGCTTCCAACGCCGAGAGAGTGGGACTGTCTCTGTGCACTGACTTTTCCACTTAAATCTTCATGCACACGTGTCTTTGTACACAAAAACACACAAAGACAATTGTCATCCTCGGTTACTGAGAGACTACTACCAATCTGTCAATGAGGGATTTTAAATCAATGTACTCTAAGGTCTTCTTTAATCTTTGACTCTATCCTTCAATACTGCTTAAAATATTTGGTCTGAATATCAGATATTAGTTACCCACAGTCTCTGATGAGTCCCCAATTTTTGGCTCAGAATATTTATTACACTGAACTGTATGACCCTGACATGGAAGTTGGGCTCATACTCTTTTATTTTAAGGGTCATTTCTCTTGGTAGCTCCAAAGACTTGTATCCCTTTCCTAGAGGTGCTGCTGTGACATTGGTAATTTAGTCCTCCTCCTTTTTTGTTTCTGTCCCTTTCCTTAGTAGCATATTACCAATGGCAACCAATCTAATCTCTGTCCTTTTGTCATGGACACTACAGCACATCACATCAGTAAGGACATATAGCAGTACAAAAATACTTTAATAATTTAAATATCCCTGATTTCACTGATATGGACACTTACTATGTTAATTCAAATGACACTACCTCTGTACATCAGTAGATCTTCATGAACCACTGTGGATGAAAAAAAAAATGAATCTTGTAAAATCCCCTTATTTTTGTGACAATCCTCTCTAAATTTAGTCTAGGGAGTTCTGCCTCTGACAGAAAGAGTGATAAACACTTTATATACATATGTGTGTGTGTGTGTGTGTGTTCTTATAAATTAGAGGACTAAGGAAATCATTGGTCCAGGTAATAAAATTATGTTATTTAGAGCAAAGGAGGCCTAAAAAGGAATAGAGCTCTAGACAGACAAATTAGGTACAGTTAGGAAATGAACAGTACATTGAATATATATGGCATTGCTGTTGCTAGCTGCAGTCACAATCTTAAGGGGTACAGGAGGGCGAGATTAGGATGGAATAGGTCACTCCTGCCATGGTTTCTGAATCAGGGCAAGGGTGCCAGCAATGATGGTTTCCTGGTACTCCTTTATTCCACATCTATTTTATAGTGAACACTGGGACATGGAGCCTTAGGAGAGGACTGTGTTCCTTGATTTTCTTTGTGAATTTAGACTGTAAGAATTTAAATTTAGGTTTTATGCTAAATAGGAGAATTCTAAAGTAATATTGTGGTCACTGATTTAAAAATAGAGCTGAAGTCAAAATGACTTTTAGCAGCTTTATTTACAAAGAGGTAGAAAGAGTGAAAGTGGAAAAATGTAGCTAAAGAGACAGATTTTAATAATCCTACCAGCCCCTCTCCTGAGAAGCCAGGCTTAGTCCCACCAGGGCTTCTGGAAGTCTGATCTCCACCTGGATTTCCCCATAATCCTCAGCCAGAGATCATGGTAGTGTTTTCAGCCAGAGTTCCACTAACCCAAAGTCTCCTCCAAAGCCAAGGTAGGAATCTCAGTCACTCACCCAGTTAACCTACTGCAGAGTGAATGACTGAATCTTCAAGCTGGCCTTTTTAAAGCAATTTTCTCAATGTCACTTTTGGTCCCTCCCACACTGTACCAGAACCCATCACAGTCAATTTAACTAGCACTGCCTAAGGGGTGGGGAAATGACCTTTGGAGGTGTGACCTTACTCTAGTAAGTGACTTGCAAACTCTCTTACTTAGTGTCAACTAGGGGTTCTTTGAGTTCTTGATTTGTTTAGCTGAAAATAGACAAGGGGAGAGTTAATCTTATCTTCACAAGACTAACAAAGAGAATGAGAAATTTTTCACTTTTTGCATTGTTTCATGTCTGGAATTTCAAAAGACTCAAAATATTTTAATAGTAAAATGTAATTATGTCCTTGCCATTTCCACAGAAGTTTGGGATGAAAATAGAGGCATCTAACTGAGGACAGAGTTTCACTTTAAGAAATTAATAGATTCATTGTAAGGCACTAAAATATGCTTATTTGAAGATGAGATCAACCTGATTACATGTTTCCAAGGTAGTATTAAATTAGATGGTACTAATAATAGCTCAAACTTCTATAGAATTTTCCAGTTCACCAAGTTCTTCTCTCATCAAAACAAAAGTCCCTCAAAATGTCAGAGGTTTCAAGTACTTCTGATTTCACCAATATTAGTGATTACATCCTTTCAGATTAACTAGTGACACCACCCCCTCCTGCCCAGCTCATCTTAAGATGAAGAGCCTGAGGTTCTGACAAGTTCATGAATTCTAACAAATTTTCATAGCTAGAAAGTGGCAGGATGGATACTGGAACCAAATAGCACTTGAACCAGTGGTTCTAATGCCCAGGCAAGTGCTTATTCTACATTGATCCTATTATTTCCCCTCTCCTGTTGATATTATCTTTTGTGTTTTATAGAAATTGGTAGAGTCAGACACAAATGCTGGCTCTTATTATAACTTACAGGAATAAACTCTTTTCATAGAACAGGAAAGGACCTTATTGGTGATCAACTCCAGTCCCTTTATTTTATAGATGAGGACGGTGAGATGAAGAGAGGTTAAGTGACTTTCCTAAGATAATACAATAAATGTCTTAAGTGGAATATAAACTCAGATTTTTCAGACTCCAACCTCTGTACTCTTATCTGCTGCACCATATATGCCTCCATGTTTATAGACATACTTTGGGTTTATGCTCTCAAATCCCTTCGTGTATTGTACTGTAAGTTCCTTGAGGGCAGGGATTTTTTTCCCCTTGTATTTATATTCTCAGTGCTTAACATAATGCCTGGCACATAGTAGGTGCTTTTAAAAAAAGCTTATTTGTTGATGGACTGTATTTCATGATGCAATTACAGTAGCCCATAAGCAATGTCAAATGAGTTCAACCAGCTTTTAAGTATTTTTGTCCTTAAAACTCTCACTAAGTGACATATTATAGGACAGTGATATTATATTTTTCATATTTTAATACTTCATTTGATTTGTGATTTTACTGGGTAGGATTATTTCTTTTTGTTCTATTGCCAACCACTTCTCATCTATGCCTTCTCATCCTGTGTGAGTTTTGAACATATTCTTCCATAGATTCTTCACAGAGGACCTAGTCAACATGCTCTTTTGGTCTTTTTTACATTTAGGTTACCCACAGAGCACATTGTCATTACTTGTTCATATCACATGACTGGTCTAATATTTCATCAGTAACATCTCCACTATTTTGTGAGCACATCATCACTGGCAATTTGCTTTAGCTTATTTGCATCCAGTATGCATCTCTTTATTGCCTTATGGGTCATATTCAACTTTAATTCCTTGTAGAGTATGGTATTTCAAAAGTAGCAACTACGGAGCAGCTGGTTGCTCAGTGGATTGAGATTCAGGCCTTGAAACAGGAGGTCCTAGGTTCAAATCTGACCTCAGACATTTCCCAGCTGTGTGACCCTGGGCAAGTTACTTAACTACCATTGCCTAGCCCTTGCCACTTTTTTGCCTCGGAACCAATACACAGTATTGAAAAAGTAGCAACCATACAATATTGCTGGGAGAACTTTGTTTTGAGAAGATATCTTTGTGCCAGAGAGCAACTTGAGATGATCAAAAAAGGTGAACAATTACTTAATTGTAATCTGTCCTCCAACACAATTATTCATTTGCATTGTGGGTTACAAATATAGGATCACAGGACTCAGAATTTTAGAGATTTATTGGACAGAGTTAACTTTATGGTTATATTTCTCAAGAAGTAATATATAATATTAATATATGCATGAGAACTCCTTAGAGGAGATCTCGGCTACATTTTGCCCTAACTAGTTAAATGTGTGCACACATGCATGCAATTGTATTTATTTTATATTCTATAATTTGATGGAATATTACATAATATCAACTTCAAAACATTTAGTCTGGTTCCCAAATATACAGCAACCTATAATAAATTAATAACAACTAAATATAAACTCACTTAAATTATTTCACACCTAATTAAGCAATAAGATGTCTTTGGGATATGAGAATATTCTCAGAAAAAATGCTAAAAATAAGATGGATTATGATTTCTCCTTTTATCTTGCTTTATTATTCCTACAACCTCAATCTTTCCTTCTCCCCAAAATAAAACTTTCAAAAAAGAAAACTGAAAATTTATTCCTAGAACTAAAAGAGGAATCCTCAAGAAAGGAAACTACTATAAAAAAATTAGGAAAAAAAACCATTTAGTGCTTTAAGTTTCAAATTCATTTTTCCACAAATAATAGACTCAAACAACATGTTCTGGGTTGGAGAAAACATTTCCCATTTGCTAACATATAAAAGAAACACATTTATTTCTTTTTCCCTTTCGAGTGAGTGCTTGTGAGATCCCACTGGGATATTCAGTATACTCAAATGGCCACTGTTCATGTATCACTTGATTACTTTAGAGGTTGTACCACATAAAATAAAAAAAGGATTGAGAGAAAATTGCAGGAATTCTATGTAAAAAAAAGTGAAAATGTTATATATAAGTTAACTTATAAACCCAAGATGATGAGAGAGTAGAGACAAGACACAGGTAGAAGTGCCTGAAATCTCATTCATTGGCCAGTGAAAAGAAAGGAAAGAGAACAGTATATATATGAGAGGTTTTAGGGAGTTGGATTTCCACCCAAATCTTCGGCTAGACATAGTTAATGAAAGTCTTGGGATTTTGGCAGGATTCTGCTCATTGCAGATCAAGCACTTCTGAGCAAAGGTGGCAGAGAAAGAAGGTAGAGTAAAACACAATGAAGCTGGGGGGAAGACCAACATATAAATATGTCTTTGCTGGAGGCCCCAATACTTGAGCCCTCTCTCCTCCTCTGCCCACTCCCCTGCCAGGATTTCAAGCATAATCAGTTAGTCTAGGCAGTTAGGAGGTAGAGTCATTTGGCAAGAATTAGTAGAAAGACTGACAGAGAACTGGGGATCTCATTTGCACCAAGTGTGGAGTATTAAAGGGATTTTACACTAATTACAGAGTGTTCAATTTTTAGTTTTCTTATAATGTCAATTAACAGCTTTTTGTAGACAAGAGTGCAATATAGTTTCTCTATAAAAGGAAATAGTGAAAGGATTGGATTCTCCATGTCACTAAGAGAGAATAAAGTGTAAATGGAAAGAATGGAACAAATTCTTCAAGGGAAAAACAAAGAATAATCTGAGAAATATTTGTAAGGAGGTTGGAGGATAAAAGACTGTGACACAAAGAATGCAGGGAAGAAAATCATGGAAACTTTTAGAGCTATGCCATAGGGATGAGTTTCTTTTTGTAGAGAAGGAGCATGGACATCTGAGGAAGACATAGCTTTCTTGTGCTTTAAGTAATAATGAGAAAGACCCACATGTATGAATAGAGTAAAGACCATTAAACCATCAGAGAAAGGAAGGACAAATTGTGGTGATAGTGACTCCTTGCTTGTAGTCATATGTTAATTTAGGATGAACAACTGGAAGAAATGCAGCCTTCCTAAGGCCTATATCTAGAGTGTGATGGAAAGCCCCTTCTCTGGGTTAATGTGGAGACAAATAATAGTCAGGATGAAAATACAAAGAATTGCTAAGATGTTTTACTTTTTTAATTAATTTTTTTCCAAACAAAGAAGGTTGATTTTTTTTCCTCCCTCTCAACTCCCCACAACAAATAGAAAAAAACAAAACAAAACAAAATGAAAACCCTCATAACAACTATGCAGAGTCAGACAAAATTAATTCTCACATTGGCCACCCCCAAAAAATTTTAAGCCAATTTTTTAAATTGACAATCATAAAATTTCTGCTAGAATTTATGGAATTGTTGGCAACCTATTAGACCATGGTAGCACAAATGATACTTCATTCATCCTTTTTAATTTTTATACCATTATTTTACCCTTCATATCACATCTGTGTTGCAGAAATACAATGCTAGACAAGGGCTACCCTCTTCCAAACACTTCAATCAGTCTTTGTGTCCTTAGAGAGTTATACCAGACCAGGATTTTAGGTTTGTTATTCCACTTTCATTAAAGTCCCCATCCAAGTTCAAGACCTGAACCTCCCAGTATCCATTTCTTCTCTCTTTCCATCAGGCAAGGGAACATGATATTGATCTTTTCTTAACAGCCAAGCAATATTCTGTTACATTTATGTAACACCCTTGGGTTAGCCATTCCCCAATCTATGGCATCAGCTTTCTTTCCAGTTCTTTCCTACTAGAAACAGTGCTGCTATAAATATTTTTGTGCACATGGGGGCCTTTGTTTTCATCATTGGCTTCCTTGAAGTTTATGCCTAGGAGTAGAAGTGCTGGTCTCTTGTATTTTTTTTAATATTTTATGAATACCAAAACAGTATTTTAGCTATCCGTCTGTCCTCCCTTTCTCTCATTCCATAAAAATCTACCTTTCTGGTTGAATATAGATTGTTTGTATTGCTTTTTGTAAATCATTATTGATAATATAGCAAAACATGGAGAACTTGATTTCTGGTGAAGTAATATTAATTTCACTGAGGAGACCTTTTAGTATTTAGTAGTTCCATGTAATCATTACAGGGTCATTTGTGAAGAAGAACATTTGATGGCCCTTGCCATGGTCTTAGTGTAGGACTTCTAGCTGGTCTTAATGTAGGACAGTCCTGACATCTACCAGAAATATAGCTATTCCTGTTACAGGGGCTAAGTTCCCACTTCAATTGCTGAAGGATTTCTCTCAGAAACACAGAGACAACCAAGGTCCAGACTATTTATTTAGTACTTATCTGTGTTCTGAGGAAGTCTGACACTCTCATGAATCTAGTGAACAAGATGTAGGTAGTATAGCAAAAGATAAAGCCATCTACCTGCCCAGTATATCAATGTCACTGTGCTCAGAGGGAACCCCAGATCTGGCCCCTTCACCTAGCAATGGGTATTACCTAAGGCTCAGTTGTTGGATGGCCTTTCCAGCTTCAGATAATTGGGTTGTTCTATTAGAGAGAAATACTACTGGAATAGATGTATCCTAGAAGATTCACGCTGTAGGTAGCTTGAGGTCTAAGATTCTTGTGTTAAATAATAAAAATAAAATAAATAAATAAGATCCTTGTCATTGATGAAACTCTCAGACCTGAAAGAACTTCAGCATTGAGGGGATTCAGAGAAAAGATATTTGAACACTGGTATGCTATGGCTGGGTGGCTGAAGGTAGACCATGCAAGCTGTTATTTTGTGGTTCTGCATCTTTCAAAAAACAAAAACAGGAGAGCTGTTGTTATTATACAGAGACTCTTGAGGGTGAAGGATTCTGAAGTGGTAGGATCAACTAGAACCTATCAGAAGGATGACCTCTATACCTTGAGCAGATCCCTCTGATTACTTTGTCTCCTTCTTTGGTCTCTTCTTTGATTATGATACTTAATGAGATAATTTGAAAAAGTTCCTCCATGATTTTTTCTATCGTACAAAATTCTGTGATTTTAATATATGTATCCTTTATACCTTGCTGGAAGTCATTAAGGCTGCATTTTCTTCTATTAAATCAGATCTTTAAAAATTAATTAGCAATAGTCATGGTAGTAGCTTTTATTCTCAACTCTTCTAGGCCAATTATGTGACTGTCAAGATGGTGTCTTCTGCAAAACCTGCCTATACCTTTCCTGTATTTATTCTAAAAATATCTCATTGAGTAAAAAGTTTATTCTTATAAATATTTTATAACAATTGAGAAAGTGGGTATTTGGCTTAGATGATCAATTTCCATGGAATTTAACATAATTAAATGCATGTAACAAATGAAACTTTATGAATCATTTATTTCCATTTTGAAGTTTCAAAAGGTTCTTTGGGATCTGACTGTGCCTCTGGTTTTAAAAGAATGTAAATAAAAGATGGAAATAGGGAGCTCCCTTCAAGGAATATGCATGACTAAAGGAAAGCTAAAACCCAGAATGAGCTGAGGCTTTGAGAAAAGAAATAAGGAAAACCAAACAAAACAGTTTTTAAGGCTTTGTTAAGGCTCAGAAGTAGAATGAGGAAAGAATGGACATACTGCATCAAGCAATTGGTGCAGTGCCACCAACAGGTGACAGAGAGAAAGTGGAACTCCTCAGTGGCTATTTTGCTTCTGTCTTCTCTGTCAAGGAGAATGATCTTTAGACCACAAAGGAAAGAACTAAAATTGTTAAGAGAGAATTGAAGCCAAAATAGATGAGGAGATAGTGAGGAAGCCCTTGGCTCTTCTAAATGAGTTCAATTCACCTGGTTTGGATAGATTACATGCTCGGATAGTGAGAGAACTTGCAGAGGTGATTGTAGAACTGGTGTCATTAATCTTTTAGGAATTGTGGAGAATGGTATTATAGGACGGAGAAATGGCAAATGTTTCAGTTTATAAAAAGAGAGAGCAGGAAGATTCTAAAATATAATACAGTGAGCCTGATGTCTGTCATATGAAAAATTCCTGAATATGTTATTCAACAAGTAACTTATGAGTACTAAAGGAAAGAAGCAATCACAACAACCTGATATGGGTCCACTAAGAAAAGGTCTCTCAAGAACTAGTTTTGGACAAGATGGAAACTTATGATCACAGATTTTAGAGCTCAAATGGACTTTAAAGGTCATCTAATCCAATTTTCTCCTTATATGGTTGAAGAGGCAGAAACCAGGGTTTTTAAGTCAATGGCCCAAGTGATACACAGTTTATATATGGACTAGATCATATGAGCCAATGTGGTTAGGTAAATTCAAAAGTGTAAGATTGACCCAAACTATTAATTAAAAATATATACATATATATATATAATTATGTATACGTACATCAGTTTGTGTATATATTTACATACACATATACATATAATAAGCAACTTGGAGGTTTTCAGAGTAATTTTCAGACATTATATCATCTTTATCCTCACAAAAAAATCCTTGGAAGGAGATATGATTATTCCCACTTTACAAATAAGGATCCTGAAACAGATAGGGATTACCTGATTAATTTAGGGTTAAGAAGTGTTGGAGATTGATTTTAAACTGGGTCTTCTTGATTCTAGGTTCAGGACTATTTTTCTTGAGTCACCTATATGCCTTTTTATGACTTTTGCCTAGAGCAGCAAAAAATCTAAAGTAAGGCATTTCCTGGGTGGTTAGATGGTGCATTGGATAGAGCATCAGGTCTAAAGTTGGGAAGACTCATCTTCCTGTGTTAAATCTGGCCTCAGATACATACTACCTGTGTGATGATGGGTAAGTCACTAAGCCTGTTTGCCTCAGGAAATGGCAAATGACTCAAATATCTCTATAAAGAAAACATTATATGGATTCACAAAGAGTCACACATGACTAAAAATGACTGAACAAGAGGAAACAAGAAAGGATGTAGGCCACAGATCATAGCTAATATTCTTCTACCATTATTTACAATTCAGAAATGCATCTGTGTCTATGAAGATCTAAGTGGTGAGCAGAGTCAGGTTTCAGGGGTGGAGAGACAAAGTCAGAGTCAGAGACAGAGAGAGACAGACAGAGACAGAAAGAAATATTTAGACACAATGTTTTCTCAGACCAGTTTTGGGATGATAAGTTCTTCCATCTTAGACAATAAACAGTTCAAGATCAGAATCCAGGAATGGGACTGGAAATGAGATAATGAAGTGGAAACTTGGTTCAAAGTTTTGGATGCTTTGACGGTATGTTATTGAACCAGAATTTTCTTGTTCTACTTTATTACTCAATTTTCCTTTGATCAACAAGCATGAGTTGTAGTCTCTAGTTTTTTCATGGATCTTAAAAATGAGAATTTAAAAGGAATTAAAAAATATGAACTAAATCTAAAATTAAATTCATTAATGAAAAATTCTATTAAAGTTGAAAAAATATTTTAAATACCTGCTATATGCAAAAAACTATAATAGATGCTAGAGAAGGAATATATATATCAGTAAGACCTCATTTCTGCTTTCATTGAGCTTAAAGTCTAGAAGAGGAGATATACTATATGCACAGATAGCTAGACTACAGAGCAAATTAAAAGCACAGAAAAAGTAGGAAATATAATGATTTGTTAGGGTAAAAGAATGTAAATGTAAAGTTTTGTACTTAGCCTAAATAACTCACTGCACAGTATACAAGTATAAATTAGAAGAAATGCCATTATACAGTAGTGCTTGCTAACTCAATATGAGTTAATAGTGTGATACATCTACCAAAAATGTTACATATTTAATGGAATATAAATATATAGGACTTTATTAATCAAAGTGTGATATCAAGAATAAGGGACTTGACAGGTCTAGCATGCCCACAGGTGGTCAGATATCACAAGCAATATTGTGTTCTATTTTGGTGGTCACCATATTTTAGGTGAGCCATTGAAAGACTAGAACAAGTCTAGGATAATGTGGCCATCATGTAATAGCCAGCGGATAAAGAAACAAAAACAAAAACTGTCACCCAGAAATTAGAGGAAAGAATTTGGGGAGATAAGCTGGAAGAAAAAGAAAACACAAGGGCTAAATGAGTCTTATCAGAGTTAAATTATTGTTATCTATTTTATAGCACTATCAAAGCTAAAATTATTTTTCCTATTAATTTGTTTTCTGGAAGAATGGAAATTTGCCATCAATAGAGGAAGAGTTGTGGTATTTTTCCTCAGTTATGTGTGTATTCTCCATTGCATTCATGTCCTGAGGAAACCATCATGAAACTAACTACTCACCCATTCTGCACTCTAATTAGAAGGATAAATCGCCATTATTCCTATGCTTATGAACTTGAAATAGCCTCTCCATCATACTTTAAAGGTTATTGTTCTCTGACTTTCTTTTGACCTTATTGGTCACAGTCAGAAACCGAAGCAACTCGATGTTTTGATATCAAATTAATGCCATAATTACTGGCATCGGGGTCTTTGAATAGTAGAACTTTTGAAATTCAAAATCAATAATATTCTGGGGCTCTTAAATATTCAATCACCAGAACATCTCTTTATATGCTCTTTCACTAACTGTATTAGAATGATGATTTTTATTGATTACTTTATCATTTGCTGAAGATCTTAAACGCTGGCAGTTATAGACTTTTCCTGTCAAATAATTGCAAATATTATTTTTTCACTTTCTGAACAATGACACATTTCTATCCCCCACAAAGAAAAATAAAATACAAATCTAAACTTATAGGAATCTCATGAAACAAAAATAAATAATCCTTAAATGTAGATTCATAGAATATTAGAACTGGAAGGAAGCTTATACATTCTGAAAAGGAAGAAAATGAAACCCAAAGAAATGAGTGACTTCTGTGATTTCCAAGCCACCTTTTAATTTCAACAAATGAGACATCTCCTTTCTGAAAACAGCTTTTCCATTTAATCTTATAAAGAAACAAATATTATCAAGTAGATGCTCAATAAAAGGAATTGAAAATGGTAAATAAGGAGTTTGAGTAAGGAAGAGATAGGTGTCAAACACTTGTAGGCACATGTTTTGATATTATGTGTTTCAATGGCAAGATTCAGAAAATTAGTTTATATTTTCACAGGAGAGAAAACAGAAAAGCAAGTCACTAAAGGGTGTGAACTTAAACAACTTGGTAGTGCTAATAGTTACTACCTATATACTTTTCTTTTAGCTTATGGAATTCAAGTATATGATACCCTTGCCCCTTCTCTCTTCTTTCTCGTCCATGATATAAGCATGTCTTTCAGATCCTTGAAGAGTTTCCTAATAAGCTGAATCCCAGACCTGCTTCACTGTGGAAGCCTGCATTATACAATTAGCAATTGCTCACAGTATTCTTGCACCCTCAGAATTTTAATTCTTGAATATTAACATTAAAAACAAACCCACTTACAAGGGCCTTTTATTGTCACCCGAAGTTCTCTTTCTTTTGTTCAGGTAGACCTATACTCTAAAAATTAAAGGACTCTCTTATAAACCATGTGAACAGTTTCCCCTCCAGAAGGAAATCTTTTCATCAGATTGTTCAGTGTGTCTATTGGCCCAGAGCCACACTGGATATACTGAGTTTGATGAATAAGGGTTGGAGAGCAATGTGTTTTCCAGGGAAGCCATAAAAATTTTAGCTCACACACACACAATGAGCCTTGTATGATGTGTTTTGTGGCTGAGCCCATTTGAACTGCTTGTGTGATTTCTTAAAAAAAAAAAGGGAAAAAAAAGATGTGGTTATTGGGAAGACAGAAAACCAGCTTGTTACCAGTCAGAATCCTTAGCAAAAGAGAAAGCATGGAAGAAAAAGAATTATCTTCTCTGGAGCATTTCTTTTGACCAGTTTTAATTGATTTTTATACATTTGTTTCCCTTACAAAAAATTGATCAACTAATATTGACGACAAAGAAGTGACAAATTCAATTATAATTCCTATCTGCTGTCTGTAGGGACTCACATTTAAACATGAACACAAACACAAATATACACACACTCATCATGACCCAATGGGCAACTGATTTTGTGAAACACTGCTTTCATCAAGTAAAGTTTGTGCTTTTCTGATATGTTGACCACCAAACTCCTTGGCTCTTAGTTTCTTCATCTTTAAAATAATTTGAGAATGAGTAGAAACTCCCCAAAACCTATGTAGTTTTGCCCAAACTAGGTCATTCTTCATATCCTAACCAGCAGTCCACCTGGACTTTCTTGCCATCTGTCTTACTATTGTGTGCATACCATTCCCAACTCACATTTTGCTTCCTGCTCCACATACAGTAATCAATTATTACTACCTGGAAGGTACACATCAGTTGGCTTCCCTGCTGATCAGCCCACCATCCCTCTGATGCCTTAGATCAAAACTTTCTTCCCTTTAACCATTGCCTATTAGAATATAAGCTTCTGGAAATCCATTTCACTTTGTATTTATGTTCCTAGTATTTACCACAATACCTTGCACTTTAATAAATAGATTTAACAAATGTTTTTTCCTTCATTCAAGGAGACTTCCAGGTACAGGGGAAAGAGTACTACTGTTTTGGAGGACAAATATTATTGGAACTTTGTAAACATTGGCAAACCATTTAAATTCCCTGGGTATCTGTTTCCTTATCTGTAAAATGAAGGGGAGGGTTAGATTAGATGGCATCTAAGGTTTATTCTAGATTTAGTTTTTAATATTTTTAGGCAAATAGATGGTGCAGTAGATAAGGTGCTGAGCCTAGAGTGAGGAAGATTCACTTCCCAAGTTAAAATTTAACTTCAGATACTTACTAACTGTGTGATCTTGAGCAAGTTACCTAACTCTCTTCGCCTCAGTTTCCTTGTTTGTAAAATGATCTGGAGAAGAAAATGGCAAACCACTCCAGTATCTTTACCAAGAAAATCCAAATGGGGTCAGGAAAGTGGAAAAATAATTGAACTACAACAATTTTTGTGTAAAGTGTTTTGAAAGTGTTTCATGGGTTCATTGGTGAATTTACAAAGCAAGATTAAAAGAACACCTCTTGCAAAACCTATCATCCTTGTCCTTTAGAAGTTGGCATTAACAATTACACTTGCATCACAAAAGTTAAATTAGAGAAATCAAGATTACTATGTAAAATTTCCAAATGTCTGACTCTTCAGCTACTTATTTGGACAGATCTTTGGAGATCTATAATTTGATGGCAAAACCTCAGATAATTCTCTTGACTCACTTGAAACCAAATGTATCCATTTAGAGCATGGAGTAGCTATATTGTTCTGATACTAATTTCTTGCCTTTCTTGATTGGACAATAATCCCTATTATCAATTATTTTAATTTTAAGGACCTGGAAGTATTTGGCACTTATTTTGAAACTAGAAATATGAGAATATAAGCTTTTCTTTCATCCCAGTTAGAATGACTCATAGCTTTATAATTTCTTTCCCTAAGCCCTTGCTAAGGATGTCAAACAATAAAGTGTCTTTTCTTGGTCATAGACAAGAAGTGTAAAATTTCCTTTGACAGAATATGTTCTTGTCCTTTGCCTGATCTGTTCTCAAGGTGCTAATGCATCATGGAGTCATGTATTCTGCAATGGGATTAAATTCTGAGAAATTGATGACAGCCAGGTTTTGTTGGGAGAAAAATCCCAACTATGCTAACATTACATGATATAATGTTATTCCAGTGTTTCTTATTCCTTTTAAAGTTCATGTGAACAAGGATGATTGGTCTTTTAACTATGGCATAGTGTCATGAACATTGTTTTAATGCTGACCTTTCTTCCATGTAGCCTTCCCTGATCTCCACTAGCAGAGATGATCTTCCTCTTAGTGAACTTTGGTAGTATTTTATCTTATTCACTTTACACTCTATTTTTGAATATGTTTATTTGCATTTTACTAATGCCTTTCTCAGATTGCAATATAAGGTAAGAGATGGTATCTTATTGATCTTTATATCCCTTTCAGTGCTTAGAGCAATCTGAAAAAATAGTTTTCAAGAAATGTTAGTTTACTTTAGTTGGAATGAAGTTTATACACATATGAAACTAGTTGTTTTGTTTCCCCAGAAAGTATTCTGGATTTTTCTTGATGGTCTGTGGGATAAACTTAACTTTCTAATGTTTTAAAGAAAAGAATTAATATTACTGGAAGTCTGGCTATAGTGTCACATCAAGAGAACTTGCTGAGCTTGTGTGGTGGAAATAGGTCAATCTTGTATCTAGAAGTGCCTGATTGTAACCATAATGATTTTATTCTCTTAATGTCAAGACCATATGCTTGTTTTCAGTTTTATATATTTTTCATTGTTGTCATTTTTCAAAAAAAGCATTTACTAAGCACATTTCCTCAGAACTCTGATAGCTGCTAAATATACTTTCTCTGGATTCTAGGCACTTATTATTATTAATTGGGACCAAATAATAGTCTCTCTACCTATCTTTCCTAATTCCTTTCTGGCTGTATACATGGTGTTATTGCCTGCTATTCACTTTTGATATTGATTATCTAGATCATGATGGGTAAGAAAGAATAGTGAAGAGAAAATCAAGAACTCATCATGGCTCCAGGCTTGGAATGATCCAGGAAGAAAAGAATTTATGAAGAAAGAATCATTTAATAGTGGGCATAGAATTGTAAAAGTTAAAATTAAATCTCAATAATAATATTATATTTTAAGAGATTTATTAATGATCATTAGAAATCAAGGAATAAAGAAGATACAAGATAAAGACCATGTGCCCATGGCTGGTTAGCCATTTTTTAGTCAACCCCATTCACCACCATCAATGCTGATTCTACATCAGAGAGACAGAGCCTCCAAAGCCCACACCCTTTATCCTTTGTCTACAGGAAGTATGTAATGACAGGAAGTCAGTGGGCTCTTGGGATATGTAGATCTTTTTTTAGGGTAACAGATTTTCAATCATACATTCCCCCATGAAACCCATGGAAGGCTATTCCCTCCAGTGGGTCTTGTAAACATATCAACTTTGAAATTGCAATAATTTGAGGATAAGAGGAAAAAGAGAACAAAACCAATAATTGCTAGGCATATTGACAAAAAGCCAGTTAGGGGGCAATCCCCTTTTGGCATAAAAGATACATTCAAATTAAATGTTCAATCAACCTTCAGTTTAATCAACCATATCTAAAGTTCATTCTGGATCTTCTTGATGTAGCTTGTGGTCTGTGGAGGCATCTTCATGGTGCCTTCTAAGAAGAGTTCATTTTCTGGATTTGGAGAGGTAGCATCTTTCTTAATCTAAAATTACTCTCAAAAGAATTTAAAATTTGCAATTTAAAATAATAATAATATATTCCCCTCTGAAGAGGGTGTTGAAAAATGCAGGAATCACTTAGGGATGCATGGCTGAGTTATGAGGTATATGAATCAATTGGCAAGAGAAATAAAAAATATTTTTAAAAATCCAAATAAAAAAATAAGTTCTGGATGAAATATAGACTATCAAAGTCTTATGTGTAAAAATTCTAAGTAAAGGAAAAGTAAATCCATAACATTTCCTTGAATCAGGGCCCAATTAAAATGATTTAAGCAATTATGCATTAACCCAATCAGTAGCCAGGACTATAGAAAGTTTGCCACACCATGAAAGACAGAAAAGGGACTAGATTATAGGAGCCAGGTAGGAGCCAAATTTGAGATAGTTGGTAGAATGTGGGACAAGGAAGACCTGCCTTTAACACATGTTAAACAGCCACAACCTCGAACCTCAAACAAGTTCAAATCCTCTTGTCTTGGCTCAAACTTTTAATGAATTCCATTGGTATTGGTTGGTCCCGTTCACCTTGTGCTTGATAGTCACTATACAGTTTAGATTTGTGGTTCTTTGGCACTGTACAATGGCTTTTTTTGTATTTTTTTTTCCTGGAATCAGATAGAATTATTAAGCAAAGTCCCATAATTCTTTTCTAAACAATGAGGGACATCATTTTTATAGTCTAAAGCTTTTGGGGTATGCATTGACATTATAGCAAATATATATTAAACTTATATTACTGAAAAATCAAAAAAGTTAAAGAAAATCTCAGTATTGGTGACATATGCTTCAAATACAAAAAGGAAAGAAAAAATAAAACTGAAATAGTATATTGCACATGCAAGCAAAAACAATAATAAAAGAGTTTTAAAAATGAAAAAGCAACTGGGCAAAAAGTAGTAAAAGAAAAATGCAGCAGCTCCTAAGAGAGTTGGAGTTTGCGAGGGTGGGTGAGGTGGGCAAAAAGCCTTGGCAGTAAAAATGGGGCTTAAAAAATTTTATCTAGGCTATCTTAAAAGTGTGAGAGGTTCTTCTCCAACTAGTGGTTGCCATCAATGTAAAAGTTAAAATTAAATCTCAATAATAATATTATTATATTTTAAGAGATTTATTAATGATCATTAGAAATCAAGGAATAAAGAAGATACAAAATAAAGACCACATGCCCATGGCTGGTTAGTAATTTTTTTAATCAACCCCATTCATCACCATCAATGCTGATTCTACATCAGAGAGACGGAGCCTCCAAATCCCACACCCTTTATCCTCTGTCTATAGGAATTACATAATGACAGGAAGTCAGTGGGTTCTTGGGATATGTAGTTCTTTTTTTTAGGGTAACAGATTTTCAATCATACAGAATACCAGCTTCTCACCTTACTGGCTAAGCAAATTAGCTTCTGAAGCCATGGTCACACTTTAAATGTTCTGTCATTTATGAAGATATGGCCCTTCAATTTGATGCATAGACTAAAAACTCTTAAGGGAAAGAGGGCAGCTTCTTTGATTCTATAAAATAAGTTTGTAGTATGTATGTGGATGAGATTCCCTTAACACCCAAAGGGAGGAGGCAACTTTTAAGGGGCCTGACTTCAAAATATTTTTTTTTCTTTTACGAAAGGCTTTTCAAGATACAAGACAGCAAAGAAATGATTACTTGCCATGGGTTATAAAGCCTTAATTGGACATTTCTTTTATATGGTTTACAAATTATTTTTGTCATGCTTCCAGATTATATTTATTTTCTGCTTAACATCAATAAAAGCTTTCAATGCCTGAAGATTAGTGTAGATTGCTTGATTTCATTCATTCCCACATATGCTGGAACATTATTCTCCTTAATCCAATTATATTATGCCCTGAAAAAAAGATGTGCATCTAATTTATGGGAAAAAAGCAAAAGGCAATGAAATGGCAGTGATGATTTTTGCCATGAGGAAGGAGATGACACAACTAAAGCAAATGGTTAAGCAACTGAGGAGAAACAAAGTTGCAAAGATATTAACAAACAATAAGACATACCTAAAAAGTAACAATGTAACTGAGCAAGATGGGGCTGAAGGGGGAATACCAATATTGCCACTAAGAGATCCAACAAGCCTATGACCAGACAGCGACATAATTCATATTAAAACACTAAGCCATTTACAACAGCAGACCTTGAAAGACTAAAAAAAGGATGCCTTCCTGTTTTTCAGAACCTGTGACATGTTTGAAAGAATTTAAAAGAGCTTTATGATCCAAATTTCTAGGACACTGAAATTCTTCTCTTAGAATTATTTTCAAAAAGGAAAAAGCAACAATTTATTGATGAAACTAGAAACAATCCAAATTTAACATCATGGCCAGAGGAAGGAACAAACTTAGAGTTATCTAATAATTCAAATCCGTGTTATCTAAAAAAGGCCAGAGAAGATCTATTAGAAGCAATGAAAAGTTTTTCAAAAAGAGCAGATACTTGGGGACAATTTGAGAAATTGAGACAAGAGAGTGGGGAACATCCATCAAAATTCTTCAATAGAGTGATTGAAGCAGCAGAGGATGTTCTTGGCTTTGAAAATTTAAATTAACAAAACCTCCAATACATAAGGAGACAATTTGTGAAAGGCAGTAACACACCTATTAGATCATATTTTAAACTTTAATACCCAGAGTTGGAAACACTAAGTCTGGAAGATTTAAGAAAAACAGCAACTTACATATTCACAGGTCATAAATAAATCCTAAATGAAAAGGATGAAATAATAAAAGAGTTTAAAACCAATTCAAGGAGGCAAACAGCACAATAAAGCAAAAGGACATTGAGGAAATAAAAAATCTAGCCAGTCTGCAGTCATACAAACTCACAAGAAATTACACACAAAACAATCAAAGGAGAAATGTACCCAAATGTTTCCTAGGCAGGAAATTGGGACACATGGTTCATGACTGCTGTTTAAAGGCACAATTAGTCTAAGCTAACAATAAAAAGAGATCCTGGAAAAGCAACATAAAGTATAGCAGCAACAATACACAAATACAAAATGTTGAAATTATAATTGCAAGAATTCATTGCAAGCACCAAATTTAGAAACCATGGAGAGATACACCCA
Source organism: Monodelphis domestica (assembly GCF_027887165.1). Classification (NCBI taxonomy): domain Eukaryota; kingdom Metazoa; phylum Chordata; class Mammalia; order Didelphimorphia; family Didelphidae; genus Monodelphis; species Monodelphis domestica. The sequence goes on along the minus strand of NC_077229.1, from coordinate 464,946,891 downwards.
ACAGGGAACAAAGCCTCTTTATTTTCAAGTAGTTTCAGGAACTGCTAAACAATGTCAGTTATGAAACCAGATGAATGGGGTAACATAAAAAAGGAAATATGGGAAAGGAAATGGGGAAAAGGACTTGGGAGAAAATTGCATTGTTATACAATTTGGGGGTACGAAAAGGAAAAAATAAATCTAAAGAGCAGATGGAAGAAGAAATTCAATTAGATAATGATATAACAGAGATTAGAGAAAATTTTTGGAACAGTGGAACAAGATACAAAGAAAGGGGAAGGAACAGATCTGGCAACCATCTATAATACACAAACCTTAAACTTATTAGGACATTACAACTTAAAAAGCAAAGAACATGAAAGATTAGATCTAAGCAACAGTGAATTGCAAAATGTCTTATCACAAGATAAAAATAACTTAGCAGAAAGGAAAGAATTTTAGAGCTTTAGAAACAGAAAGTATAGAAAAAATAGCAAAACCCAAAACAGAACTATATGAGACACAACAAGTAGAGGGTTCTAAAGATTCTAAGCAAACTGCAACTGAATTAACTGAAGCACATGAACTAACAACAGAATGGTCCAGTGGGGAGGAAAATGCAATAACCAAGAACATTCAAATTAGCAGACCTCATGTAGACAATGATACTGATAGCAGGGATAATATTACAAAAGAACATACCAATGACATAATAGAAAAGTCAACCTTAAATCCTTATGTCAAAGAATTCCAACTAATAGCAACTGCACAAGAAAAAGCAAACACAAACATTATCATACCATCCTTAAGTCTCCATGCTAAAGCAATTCCATTGCAAACTGATGATGGATTGCAAAATGAATGTCCAAAGCAACAAGAGAAGTCGGTAGCTGAGGAACAAAACTGGGATATGAACAAAATAGAAATACAAGCACGTATGGTCTAAGTATGCCAACAAAATGAGAACACAGAAGCAAGGGTCATGATAAATCAAAATTGATACAGGGGCAACTAAATCTGTTTTAAAAACATCTCCTGAAGACAGCCAAATCACAAGTTATGTAAAAATAATGGGGGCAACAGGGAAAAAACAGAGAGTACCAAAATTAAAATCAAATATGGTAACTCTAGGACCCCTAACAACAGAACACACACTCTTGTTAAGCCCAGAATGCCAAATCAACCTTCTTGGGAGAGATTTTTTGTGAAAAATTGGAGCAACCATTCAATGGGATAAATCAGGGGAAATCTTTCTATATCGATGCAAAGACTCTTTAAAACATTATCCATTGCTGTTCATGGGGCAAGTGGATGATATACAAGATCAGAATGAAGGTACAATATTTGAAATGCCGAATGATATACCAGAAAGGCTTTGGGCTACACATTCTACAGATGTAGGGATTCTAAAGGAAATTGTCAATTAACAAAATATATACAAGCTTTACAAAAAAGAATAGCAGAATTGCATGAAATGGCTTTGATACAACAAACAGTACCCCTGGATTATAATTTGCACAACATCAAACCAGGAGACAAAGTATACTTTAAAAAATTCAATAGAAAATTAGCTACAGACATAAAATGAAGTGGACCACATTAAGTATTGCTTACTACTCTGACAGCTATAAAAATTGCAGGGAAAGACTCATGGTTCCACTGTTCTCACATAAAACCAGAAAAATCCAACATCTCTGTAACAGACATAGAAGAAGAGAGTGCTGATAAATTAAAACAAAAACTGATTATCATCAAAAAGTACACCATAAAGAAACAATAGTGACATATAATGTTGGAGACAACAAGGTCCTGGCAGTCAGGCATACCACAGCAACAAGAAGAAGACAGCTTTCCAGCCCAGAGGAAAAGATTTTGAAGCATCCCAGAGGAAAAAGCATCAAAAAAAGCTGCTAGAGAGAAGAAACAAAGAGGAAAAGCTAAAATGGACAGCTGAACTTTGTAAATTTATTTATATAAGAAGAGGACAGACAGAAAATAGGACTTATATGTAAGACTGAGTGTGGCAAAATCATAAAACAAAATTAATTTCACATATTAGGGAAATAGCATGCAACACTATATAACTCTGAAGAAAGAAGAGATCCATCAGCCAACATGAGAAGTGGAAATCTGAAGAAACTTGGTAAGTATTCATTCAACACAACACTATGTGATTGAGAGAAATGGGCACAGACAGAAGAGATGAAATGCAAAAGAAGAGCTCAAGAGAAAGATGATAGAACCTTACAGACCCCAGTGGGGGAAGGGAGAGATTCTATAGAAGGCTGGAAAGGAGGGGCAGTTGGCCAAAGCTGATTTTCTGGACAACCTTCTTTTTAAAGTGGTCTGGTTGCTACACTACTTCACTTCACTTCTCTCTGGCCAACCTTTCTGAAAGAGGAAGGCTGAAGAGGTGTTTGACTGTTATTCTCCTTGACTTGGCTAAATTAAAAGAGTCTTGCCCAATGAAGATCTCAACTGAATAGAAAGGACTTTTGAACTCAAGCCTTCTATCAGAGATAGGAGATTTATAGTTTAGGAAATCCTCTTTCCCTCTATCCTGTTAATTTCCCTATCCCCTCTTTCCCAAAAGAGAATAAATTAGATCTTTTATTATAAGAAGCTGTCTTTAACTTTGTATTAGGAGGGAGAAGTTAAATATTAAAAAGGAATATTAGGGAGGGGCTGACTCACCATCTGGTAGGCAAGGACTTCATTAGGCTGCCTAGCTGGGAGAACAAAAAGGAAGGTATGTGTCTTGGAATCAAGTCCCCTTTTCCTCAATCTGCTTCCTGGGGTAACATCTATTCATTCCCCATCTCTCAGTATTCCCCTTCAATACAATTATTAGACACAAAACACAAAATCACAAACTGACATATATTGAGAGACTTCATATAAATAAATGAGTGTCTGAAATTGTATTTATGCAAAATGTAAATATGTATATAGTTAGTTCCATAAGGTCTTAGGCAAATAGAAAGATCAATAGATCTTTCTATTTGACTGACATCAGGATCCAGGAACAATGTATATTATTGTATTATATGTAAATAATATCTATAAATAATGTACATATGATAATTAGGTTAGTAGCATAGTGATAGAGTCTGAAAATATGTAGTATAGCATGTATATATGTTGTACATAAGATTAGGTTATAGATTAAACTAGGAGACTAGGGACTTTGAGAATAGTTGTAATAAGTAGAGAATAGATTAGGCAAAAGTTAAATTAAGCATAGCATAGTTATACTTGGGAATAGACTTGAGCTACATTTGAAGATAGTAAACTTAATTGTTTATTGTTAAGCTGTTGCTGAAATTGTGTTTAATGGAAATATATATAGATAAAATAGTTTGCAAATAATTATAGATAAATAAAATAGGAAAAAAATGTTTGTATTAGTTTAACTTAGCAAGAGTAAGCAGTATTATTAACACTAAGATCCAAATTTCTTTGTAATAGTTTTGTTCTAATATTTATTTTACTGAATTTATTGTAAAACTCTAAAACTACCCTTACCCAAACTTTCCTGCATAGAATTCCTTAGAGTAGATAAAGTTAGCATAGAATAGTGATAGAGTAATTGAGAGAAGTTTATTATTTTGGGGGGGGGGAGTAGTTAGAAAGTAGATTTAGTAGGTCGGTAAGTATAATAAATATGTGACCTTGGGAAGGTCACAACAAAAGAAAAGGGACAACTGTGGAAAGGAAAACTGAATCAAGCTTTGGACTTTCTGCCAATAAGTTGGAGCAAACAGTGGTTGGAAGGTTAGAGTGAAATTGATGGACAGCAATTACAGTTGGTGAGGGGAGGGTGACTTGGAGAGAAACAGTTGCTCTCTCTTTCCTGGCCCTTGAATTGGAAAGAGTGCTCTCAACCTGTCTCGGGATAGAAGTACCTCTATTCGTGGATCTTGCCCAACTGTGAGCTCTACCTGGATTCCTGTGATCATGTCATTGAACAAAAGGTTTTAAGGGGAGTGGCTTGAACCATAAGGCCGGTCTTTAGGGGCATCAGCCCATAGAGACAGGTCCAATGAGCTCTGAAGATCAGAACCTTTTCTTCCTCTTGCTGTCTACTGCTAAAACCTTTGAACTTAAGAAAACTAGCACAGATTAGCATAGATAGGAATAAAAGAAACCCTCCACCAGCCTGTGAGGTCTGGCCTCAGCTTCAAAGATGAGAGAGACTTAAACCCAATCTAGGGAAATCCTCATTCCTTCTTCCCTGATATCTTCCTAATCCAAACTTGTTATTAAGTTCGTCTTGAATTAAATAACCCGCAGTCAGATAAGAGGACTATCATTTCAGGGGGACATAAAGGGAGCTGAACCTAAGGGCAGCCATTCAACCATAAATGGTCCTTATTGGACGCCTGCTGAGCAACCTTGGTCTGGGGGGGAGGCTTGTCCCTCAGGGGGTCCATGCTTACCTGCTCTGGAGTATCTTCAACATCAATCAATAGATAAGACATCCCCTTAGGCTATCGTAGTTGGCCCATTTCTTGGGAACCCCATTTTTCAAAGATAGCCTCTCAACAAGGGGTATCTCTCTCCTTTTACCTCACCAGCAGCCATATTCCCTCTATCCCTTCACATCCTCCATTCCCTGTTACAAAACCTTCCTTATCCCCTGTACTTCATCAATTCACTACAATCCCTTTAACAATTACAAAAATAAGTTTGTAGTATGTATGTGGATGAGATCCCTTTAACACCCAAAGGGATTCATCAAGGGAGTATCTGAAATCAATCTGATAGTTTGGGGACTCTGAAGAGAAAAAGCCTTCAGTAGAGTGCCTTATGCTTTTGTCAGAACAACTTGTATTCCTGGAATTATCCAGGATGTTGAGTTTGTTCATCCATTATCTCTCTCTCTGACCAGTGGATTGATGCCCTCAATATTGTAAAGATTAAAATTAATATTCAAAATATTCATTACTCCAAGCATTAATTTAATACTATTTATTACAATCCACTTAGAGCAAAGAGGAATTTAAAAAAACATATAAAAGAAAATAACCACTCCTTTACTCCATGCTGATACAAACCAGAGAGTGAGAGCTTGTGGGAGAGTACCAGCATGAAGGAAGTTGAAACTGAATACCAAATTAACCAATGATGCAAGACAGGAAAAGGAAAAGATGATTGTGGGAAATATAGTCTCTTGAGTTCAAGATTCTAAACCAATAAATTCCCCCCATGATCCTTTGGGAAACCAGTTTCCCCAATGAATCTTGAAAACATAACCAACTTATAACCTGAACTAGAGGTATATACAAATATTAGAGTTTTTAAAGGGAAATTACAATAATTTGGGGGTAGGAGGAAAATAAAAAAGAAAAGGAACAAAACTAAAAATAGGTGCATTGACATGAAGTCAATTAGGGAGCAGTCCCCTTTGACATAAGAGTTTACATTCAAAAGAAAAGCATTTCAACCCCCCCAAGTTCAAATTTGCTATATCTCAAAGTTAAATCTGGATCTTCTGGCACAGTGTGAGGACTCTGCTGGCATTTTCAGGGGGCCTTCTAGATTCTAGTCTCTTGTTCAAAATTAGGCTCAAATTCAAGTCAAAGTTCGCAACAATAACGTAGTCCCCCCTGAGGAAAATAATAATACATTCTCCCCCTCCTCAAGGAGGATGCAGGGATACATATAGGAATTGCATAGGGATACATGGTCGAGTCATAAGGCATATGAATCAAGTATCAAAGACATCAAAGAAGTCAAAGAAATAAAAAAAATAACCTCTGAGTCAGTTATACAATATAAAAAGAAAACTTTAAAAAATTCTGGGAAGAAGGAAAAAAAAGGAAAAAAACATCAAACCTCACAACAGGTTCTGTATCCATCTCCCATAAGCATACAACAACAATCAGTCAATAACCCAATTTAGCAGTTTGGACTACTGTAAGTTTTCACATCATGAGAGAAAATAGAAAAAGACACTAGATCTCGAGACAAATAGGAAATAGAATTCCCCGGTTCAACCCTTTTTCTTTGGTCTTTCGGGATAATGGAGGCAGAGCAATCATTGTTATATGCTTGATATAGAGTGTTTTACAAGGAAGTCCTGCATTTAACACATGTTAAACAGCTGCAACCTTGAGTCTCACACATGATCAAGTCATGGTGCTTTTTGTGCATAATGCCATCAATCTCTGTAGGATTGGCTTGGTTTCTTTTACCTTTCTGTGCTCATTTGGCACTTTGCAGATCAAGTTCTGTGCTCCTATGTGGTCCATTTGTCCTTGGATTAGATATAATCATTGAGAAAAAAAAAATCTCACAATATTTAAATAACTAGTGGCAGGTTGCCATTAGTCTAAAGATTTTTAAGTATGCTTTTTATGTGTTAGGTAAATGGATATTTTAGGTTATACTATTTCAAAAAGTAAAAAAAAGTTAAAAAAAAACCTTTTCAATACTAGTGACGTGTGTTTCAAAGGCAAAAAATGAGAAAAGAAAAGAAAAAAATCAAATACTGTATGATGCATGTAGAAAGAAGATAAAATATTAAAATTATGTATATTTCACAATTACAGAGGTAAAATATAGAGGCTAATTATGAAAAAAATAAGATTCATTTCCTCTTAGACTTAACATAATCCACAGTGCAAGTGTAAATAAGGTAAAGAAAACAATGTAAGTGCAAATGAGTTAGATAAATCAATAATAATACATTCAAGAAAATGAAAACAAATTAGTAAAGGCACAAAATGTTACAAAAGGCACAGGTCAATATAGGTCATTAATAAAGATATTCTTCTTTGAGGTAGCATATGTGTGGCCCTACAAGGCAATTTGTGCAAATATAAGGATCAACCAAATAAAGTGCAACAACATAGTACAAATTCAGCAATAAAGAAGTCTTATCACATTCAATTGTCAAATAAAATCAGTACAAGCAATTATTCATCATCAACAGAAGGTACTTGTTTTACATGGCTAGAATGAATCCAAGAATCCCTCTCTCTAATTTTTTTTTTTAAACCCTTACCTTCCGTCTTGGAGTCAATACTGTGTATTGGCTCCAAGGCAGAAGAGTGGTAAGGGCTAGGCAATGGGGGTCAAGTGACTTGCCCAGAGTCACACAGCTGGGAAGTGTCTGAGGCCAGATTTGAACCTAGGACCTCCCATCTCTAGGGCTAGTTCTCAATCCACTGAGCTAGCCCTAGCTCAATCCCAGCTGCCCCCCCTCTAATTTTTATGGCTGTTGGTGTAGTTAGTAGAATCTGGAATGGTTCAGTTGACCCAATACATTTGAAATTCTTTATGTACATCCTATCACCTGTGTTTAAATCATGAAGCGAGAAATCTATGGGGCCTGCCTAAACAGCAGCTCCAAAGTTGTGGAGTTCTTGCAATTTTGTTTGTAATTGTCTGATATATGTAGCAATAGTTGTATCCCCTCCTAACAGTGAGGTATAGGGAGAGGTAAATGGTTGAGCCTGAATAGGTGGATGTCCAAATACCATCTCAAAAGGTGAGATGTGCAAATCACCTCTGTGTCTGCTTCTGAGATAAAATAGGGAGAGAGGTAGAATATCAGGCCACTTTAAATCAGTCTCTGTGCCAATTATGGTCTTAAGTTCTTCATTCATTTGTTCAACCTGGCTGAAGCTTTGGGGATAATATGGTGTATGAAATTTAGGAGTTATCCCCAAACATGAATAAAATTGCAATAAGACCAAATAAGTAAAATGAGTTCCTTTATCCAAATCAATACATGCTGGCAGGCCAAAATGAGTAATAATTTCTTTCAAAAGAATTTTAGCAACAAAAGCCACTGTGGCATGAGCAGTAGGAAATGCTTCAGACCATTTGGTTAGTTGATAGTTAGATGACCAGTAAAAATTTGTACTGTCCAGCTTTTGGCATAGAGATAAAGTCAATTTGTAGGTACTCAAGCAGTGTGTAAGCAAGAGGACGTCCACCAAAGGTTTTTCCTAGAAAAGTATGTTGATTAAAGGCCTGGAAGGTAGGATAATCTGTACATACTTTGGAGGCAATTGTAGTTATTCCAGGTGTTATCCATACTCTTTTCATAGAGTCTACAATGCATTGGGTGCCAAAATGACCATGTTTACGAATGAAGTGACAATTCTCATTATAGAAAGCTCTAGGGAGCAGAGGTTTGCCATCTGATGATACCCATACTCCATTTTCTGTTTTACTTTAAATTTCTGCTTCCATTTTTGAACTTTCTTGTCATTATAAGAAAGGGATAGATCCAAATTATCAGTGATTGTTAGTGGCATAATTAATTCAGGGCCTTCTAAGGCTGCTAGTTTTGCTGCCGTATCTGCTTGGCTATTTCCCCTGGAGACAGGGTCAGTGTCACCTATGTGTGCAGAGCAGTGAACAACAGCTTTGGTTTTAGGGAGCTGGATGGTAGAAAGAAGTTCAGTAATAAGGTTTGCATTGTATAGTAAGGGATTATTTGAACGGTAAATGATAATTAAAGATCAGGACTGTTAATCTTCTTCCTTCCTCCCTTCCTCCCTTCTTCCTCCCTTCACTCTCCCTTCTTCCCTCCCCTTCCTGTTGATTCTTCTATTGGTCTCTCTAAATCAACTCAGGGTGAATTTTATGATGTCTCAAATAATATACTCTTTCTCTTCTCTAAATTAAGTAAAGAGGTTTATTGGGGAAGAAAGGAAAGATAAGAAATGGAGGGAAAGAGGGTTTGGGGTTTCCCTAATACTAGAATAAGTCTTAGATTGGAAGATGGTGGAATATAGTTCAATTTGGGAAAATGGGCTGACAGGTCTGGAAATTCAGTCACTGTATCATAACAGAGCAAAACAGAGAAAACTGGACTTTGTCCTTCTTTTCTCTGTCCCCAAGTCAAGAGATTTCTCTCCTTTCTGTCTCCAAAAGCCAGAGTCCTGACTTCTCTGTCTTCAAAGCCAAAGACTTCATACTTCAGTTGGTCTGATCCCTTTCTTTCAACAGTTTCTTCTGGTCACATTCCAAACAGAATGTTCTTGTTTGAATGACAGGTCATCAGTCCCAGCTACTCCAGCTCCTGCTGCAAATGATTTCCAATTTCTCACTTCCACAATTGGCAATACATTTTTGAGCTGATGTTAAGAATCCCCTCTGAAGCCATAGGATGCCAAAAGAGTGTCATTTGCCAAAGGCATTAGCAGGAATCTTTGTAAATTGTGACTCTTTTATCCTTTGCAATGATATAGGCATGTTTCAAAGCTGAGTTCTATACCTTGTGCACTTACATTTGAGGGTAAGGAAGCTGACCACAGAGTATCAAACTACTACAACTCCTGTATAGCACACACCATCCCTCATAAATGAAGAACCATATGTAAATAATTTTAAATCCAAAGTATCCAAAGGGGTCTCTAGACCTTACCTACTCCCATTTTCTTCCTAGAACTTTATCTCTCCTGACTGTGGATCTTTTGATACCAACTATCTCAGTTTCTAATATTTAAATTAATTTAAATAGAACAAATAGACTACATTTGATTAGAGTTGGAGAAGCCTCAGCATTAAAAGCAGTTACTTGACTGAATATTTATAAGGGGAAAATATCACAGTTCTAGAAATTTGTATTTGAAAACATTCTACATAGTTACATTTTATTGTAATTCATCTCCCTGGATGTACAACTAAATATCTATATTAGTATTTTCCCTCTCTAAGCCTTAGTTCCCTAATTTGTAGTATCTTGAAGGTATTGGACTAGATAATTGCTAAGATCCCTTTCACTTCTAAGTCCCATGATTTCATGATTTTTTTTTGTGTGTGTGACATCTTGGAAAAGGCCTAGTGGCAGCTATGGTTTTATATTGGTAATGAGTTAATGATTTTGTGAGGTCTGCTCTTTGCTTTAGCCCAAGGATTTTTGAAAATAATTTCATTTAAAGACAGATTTTATTCAATTTGGAACACATATAATTTTAGCACAAATATAGCATATTCTTCTAATACATCAACTAGTCACTCTGTCTGACATCCCTTAAGAGGATGATGCATTGCATGTGTAGAAAATGAATAGTGACTGTTTTTATAGAGGCAAACTAAAACAACAACAACATTCTTACCAGAGGCTTTGATTCAACAGCAATAGATCTTCCCTTAATCAAATATAATGTGTATGTAGAGGAATAAGGTATGGAAATCATGTCATGGGAAGAACTACAGAAGAGAAGATTAAGGAAGACATCGATAATTGTAGATCCCATGAGCTCAAAGTAAACTTAGGGAATAATTAGGATAACTTCATTTTACAAGGGGAGGAAATTGAGGTCCAGAAAAGCTATATGACACATACAGTCATGTAACTACTTATTGCAATTATAACTAATTGCATAGAAAAACTCTAGCTGACTTTCTGATGGAAACAATACTGTCCTATTTTCTACTTGATTTTTCTCTTCAAATATTTAAGACTTATACAATAGCTCCTAAGATCTCTCCTAGCTCTGAATCCACCATTTTATAATACTGCAGAAGACAATAAGACTTCTTTTGTTTTGTCCAGAAGGATGAGGAAAAGTTAGGGGGAAGCATATTTCTGACCAATACAAGATAAAACTTTCTAATAACTAGAATCATAAAAATGCAACATACTTGATAGAATGCCAGGCATTGAGTTGGGAGGACCTGGGTTCAAATCTAGCCTCAAACACTTCCTAGCTGGGTGTTTCTGGGTTAAAAACCCAACTCTGATTTTCTAGCCCTTGTTGCTCTTTGTCTTAGAATTGATACTAAGACAGAAAGTAAGGTGGGCTTTTTTAAAATATGCAATGTCTTGTTGGCACATATAAGCACTGACTTCATAAATTGTGAGCTCTCTGTTATTAATTTAAGCAGAGGTCAGTTAAGCATGGTAAAGATTCTATAAAAGTGATATCTCCATTCTGTTGGTGAATGGATTAGATGAACTCACCTTTATGATTTCTGATTCCAAATTTCAAAGTATAGTCTTTATATTCTTTGGTTGGCTTGCAGACAAGTGAGATTATACTGCTTTTTATCCTGCACTTGTGTAATATGGTTTGGGAGGCACCCTTTTCCTTCCATGCACTTTGTTTAAATGGTAGCAGTAATCAAGCCAATGATCACACATCAATAATTCTTGGAGCTCCTCAGGTGCTTACCTTGAGGAAGAATACTGAGCAAAAGCACCAGTCATGATGAAAATGCCATCCGTGTAATATATAATAAGCCTCCCAGAAATGTTGTTTCTTTGAATGTCAAGCACAGAACAACGAGAGCATAAAAGCCACACAGGATTGTATTAGGACACACAGTACAATATGGCTCTCAGTGCAATGAGCTGCTGACATTTTATAGCTTTCTTAAAAACATATTGACTTCCAGACTGTGTTAACAGACTCACACTCTTGCCAACACATGCCTCCTAAATAATTACAGTAAGATCCATAAGGCTATGTTTACAATTCTGAAAAGTGAACGCATTGTTAATGAGCCATAAACTCTTCTCTGACTCAGTGGTTTGGCTTTTTGAGATTTATGTATTAGTCAACTGAGCCTTTTCCAACATCTCCTTGGCATGAAGCAGAATTGCATTGTTTCAGCTTTAGAGGATATAAAAGCTGAGCATGGAAAACACACTTTTCACCATTTCTTACATACATTTTGGGCTGTTTTTCTGTAAGAACGAGCAAGAACTCTTTTTGCCTGTGTAACCTTGGACAAATTACCTAATCTTTTTAAACCTTGGTTTCCTTACCTATAAAATGAGGAGGTTAGACTCTATGGCCTCTAAAGTTCCATGGTCATCTCTCTATGATTCCAATTGATTTGAATTAATAGCATTTCCTGAGTATAGTATAGTTTTAGATCATTTAAGAAAGAAGAAATAAAAGTAATGAACTAGAAAAGATTCCCCTGTACATAGAGTCCTTAAAAAAATGTTATCCTCTTGTGAAATAACTACCAGTGTAGATGAATCACACCAGAGTTTCATAATTATGACCATTACTATCTGAAAATCATTTTCCCACCCACTTCTTCCTGACTGCCAGAAACTCAATTGTCTCAGACTACTGCCTTTCTCATCCTGTGGATCTCTTTATTTGTACCTGTTTTCCATCTCCTTTTGTTATTTCTTTTCTCTTTTGTTTCCTGTACTGCTCTCCTTCTGTGTATTGGCTCCATTTCCTTCCTAATACAGTCTTTCTTATGGTTTTAAGTAAATGCTTCCCATGTCTTGCTTCTCAGATGGTTCTTCTTTCTCTTGATGATAATTTCAATTCAATTCCACAAGTTGAAAAAAACTAACAAGGAAGAAAAACCATTTTTCTTAGTCCTTACTCCTCAACCTTCTCTTCTGCCTTTGTATTCAGATTGGTTCTTGCTATTCCTTCCTTCCTTCCTTCCTTCCTTCCTTCCTTCCTTCCTTCCTTCCTTCCTTCCTTCCTTCCTTCCTTCCTTCCTTCCTTCCTTCCTTCCTTCCTTCCTTCCTTCCTTCCTTCCTTCTTCCTTCCTTCCTTCCTTCCTTCCTTCCTTCCTTCCTTCCTTCCTTCCTTCCTTCCTTCCTTCCTTCCTTCCTTCCTTCCTTCCTTCCTTCCTTCCTTCCTTCTCTCCTTTATTTTTAAACCCTTATTTTCCACTTTAGGATTACTATTGTGTATTGGTTCTAAGGCAGAAAAATAGTAAGGACTAGGCAATGGGGATTAAGTAACTTGTGCTGGGTAACACAGCTAGAAGTGTCTGAGGTCAGATTTGATCTCAGAACCTCCTGTCTCTGGGCCTGTCTCTCAATCCACTGAATTACCTAACTCACTCCTTCTTTTTATCTTTTTTCAATAAATGCTTATCATTCAAGTCACTGAATCAACTGAGTCTTCTTGGTTCCATCACTTCATGATCAATAAATGAAAAATTCTTTCAAAAATTCCTTTAAAGTATTTCTCCAATGTTCACTAAATATGACTTACCTCAGAGGTCATCTAATCCAACTGTATGTTGTTTAAAATACTGGGCATGATAACAATGATGATCCAGACACAGGTCTTACCTTGAAGTTAATTATACTCTAAGTCTAATAGGTAAGATAACACATGCACACAGTATAAAACACCCAAGAAATAAAATAAATAAACCAATATTCTCACTCATGTTAACATGTTGTCTTCTCACAGTGTAGAAGAAAACCTGAGTTCTGAGTAAAAGTGGGTTAAGTATATTGAGTGTTGACACTTGCCACTATAGTGAGGGGAAAGTATACTTACTTTCATGCCCACTCTGTCTCTGTAACTTTGCTTCTTTGACCTAAAGGGTTTGAAACATGGTGGTAATATTGCCCCAGATCTTCCCATCAATGTTCTATCTCTACCTATTTTTTAAAGATGCAGCTAGAGTGGGCCAGGGGCTAGAGTGCTGTACTTAGACTCAGGAAGACCTGAGTACAAATACAGTCTCTAACTCTTACTAACTGACCCAAGACAGATCATTTAGTCTGTCTCTGACTCAGTTTCCTTATGAGTTAAAAATAGGGAGAATAAGAAAAGCACTCATCATTCAATTTGTTTTGAGGATAAAGTGAGATAACATTTATAAAGTACTTTCTAACTTCTGAGTGTTTATAAATGCCAGATATTATTATTTTCTGAATTTCTTTGGGCTCAAGAAACTACTGTGTGGGTTTAAATTAAAATATTATTTTAAATATATCGATTATACTGGTACAATGACAAAAATAATTGTTTATGAAATGTTACATAATTTCAGGCTTAGAATTTCTGTCTAGCCATTTCCTATATGTGTTGTCTCCTCCATTAGAGTTTAATTTTCTTAAAGGCAAGAATTGTTTCTGAAGGGTTTCAGTTATAACAAATCATGAAGATATTAAAGATATATTCAGAAGCTGACTCTTATGAGCAAAGTGCTCATGGACCCAGACTTATGGATATGTTTCCAATATTTAACGATTGATTGCCAAGTCCTTAAGTTTGGATGGGGTTAAATTTGGTTGATCTTAAAAACCAAACCTCTACTGTTATCCCTTGTGTGTAAGCTCACAGACAAATTTTAGGGTCCTTTGGAATGTCGAAGATCCACACATACATTCCTAAGATAAGACTGGTTCCAGCTTTCCAGAAAGGAGAAGAGTCCTGGCCCAGATACCTGGCAACCTATTGTGTTATCATCTGTCCTTTTGTCTTTTTCATTAAACTGTTAATAATTTTGATGTGTTGAATGGGTGATGGACACCCTGCCACCCCACCCCACCTTGTGCAACTATCCTTAATAAACAGATTAGCTCCCTCATTCAGGGTCAGTAGGACACTCTCTCCCTGACCATCTGAGTAAGGGCTGACAAGCTGAACGTGAAGCTGATGATTCCTGTGTCTCTCTTTATGTCCTTCCCACCTTAATCTTTAACCCTTCCACCCAAATTCCCTCAGTCCCCAGCTTCCCTTTCAGGTGCTCAACCCACATAAGAATGTCTTGTAGCTGCAGGACAGCTACAGTTTGCTTTGAGTATTTATATCCCTGGTACTTAGCAAAACATCTCATATGTGGTAAGTACTTCTCACAAATACTATCTCTTCATTCATTGATTCAGTTTTCATATAATGACTTATTCTGAAGATCACATTCTATCTGTATATTATTCTGGCAAATTTAAAAATAACTGTTGGAAATCTGGCCTCAGACACTTCCCAGCTGTGTGACCCTGGGCAAGTCACTTGACCCCCATTGCCTAGCCCTTACCACTCTTCTGCCTTGGAGCCAATACACAGTATTGACTCCAAGACGGAAGGTAAGGGTTTAAAAAAAAAAAATAACTGTTGGGCCAAAGAAATTCCATTGGATGAAATAGTACAGGTATGTGGTAGTGCCAGGAAGTATAATTTCTGATTTTGTTTCAGCTATAAAGAAGCTGTGTGGTCTACATCAAATACTTATTTTTCTGCCTCTTATTTTCCTCATTTGAGGAAGGAGTTGGCCTAGATGATTACCAAGATTCCTTCTAGTTCTAAACATTGAGATTTATTGGAAAGATCATAGATCTAGAATTTAGTAATTATGGAGATTGATAAAAGCTTATGCCCTTGAATAATTAAGAGTGAATATATAGCTTTATTGAAATAAAGGCAACTTGGTCTGTACTGAGTTACAATAGGAATGGTTCTTTAATGTTTAGACAAAAACACCTTAAAAGTAGATCCATGTTTCTTAATTAGATCAATGGAAAACTTTTATCACTAGTAAATCGTATAAATCCCAAGAGGAATGAATTATCCATGTCTCTTGGCAGAAATGAAGACAATCAATTCACTTGATGTTCTCATATCTTTCTTACTTTTGAATAGGAAAGAAAGAAGAAAAAGTAACTGCTAGTGTGTTTAAAATACTCTAATTATAAATCTGGCTCTCCTTACAAGCATATGGAAATAAAGAATAACAAATTTAAGCTCTGTTACATCTGGAATATTTTGTAACTTATTAGACTGCTATGTCTCAGTAGGGTTCCATGAAAAATAAATGACATTCAATCTACATTAGAGCCTCATCCTATTTTGGTACTAAATATGGGGAACACAAAAATGGACTCAAATAGACCTGACATAATTCATACCCAGGAAAAGAATTCCCTCGTTTTATAGATGAGGAAACCAAGGCAGAAAGAGACTAAATGACTTCTCTGATATCATCCAGGTGTCTGTCTATTTTCTTCTCTCTGTGGCCTTTCTTTGTGGCTGTCAGGGCACTAGACACTTTGGAGGAATAACTCATGGAAATGCAAATAGGACTCTGGACTAGTAGTGAAGAAAGTCTGGGTTCAAATTCTACTTCAAGCATTCACTAGCTGTGTGATTCTGGACAAGTCACTTATCTTTTCTTGCCCCCCAATTTTAGAATTTCTATAATGAGTTCTTGGACTCAGCGAGCTCAAAGATCCTTTAAGGCTCTATGTCTACTTTAAAACTTTGGTTTCCATTGGTGTGGGTAATCCTTCTAATGTGGATTAATAGGCTTTTATACTTTAATAGTTTTATAAATTATTATAGTAACAAAAAATATCTTATTGCCTACCTGACATTAATAAACCTCCTCAGACTTAACTCAGCTGGGCCTCATGTTAAATCTATTGCTAAGCTTTTATTTTCAGTCCTTTTAAGTCAAAAGGATCTCTTACAGCATGTATTCTACGAATTTAGCCTTCACATTCCAATTAACTCTCAGTAGAAGTTTGATAGAATCTGGAGGATTAAAAAGAAGCAAAAGATATCATAACTTATAACTTGGAAACCTAAATTTGATTGGGTAAAAGGATTAATTCCCATTAAACAGAATCTATTTAGGAGGCAGTATAAAATCAATGGCTAGGTTGTACAGTTTAAGGACAAGTGCTATATAATATGACTTTAAGGAAGAAAAAACTGATGGGCTTGAGTCCCAATGCAAGACTGAATTGAGACCTTATTGAGAGGTAGTCTTGCTGAGAAGTCTAGGCAGCCACTGGGACTCCAAGTTTACCTTTCATCCTAATATTGTGATTTTTCAGAGTAGGCTACAATAGAATACCAGTATGGATATTGGATATTTAAATTGCTTTCTTGAAATGATGGAATGGAAATTATATATAATCTGCAAATGATAGTAAGTAGCAACTATTGGAAACATCATCTCTTTCCAATTTCTAAAACTTCTGGTTTTAGAACATTTGAAGATTGACATTTCTTAACCAGGATGGAACAAGTTCAAGGAGCACTTGGAGATGGATGTTTTGATAATCACATTAGGGATATGTGCTGGATACTTAGAGAAATGAGAGGTATTATTTTAGTCAATCTGAAATTCTCCTGTGACCCAAAAAGGACATTTGAGATGTTTTAAGCTTTTGTTTTTTAAACCATTACCTTCTGCCTTCCTATCAATTCCAAGACAGAAGAGTGGCAAGGGGTAGGCAACCAGGGTTTAGTACAGGATCACATAGTTAGGAATTTAACCTAGGTCCTCCCTACTTCAGGCCTCTATCCACTGCACTAGGTAGTCATCCCTGAGATATTTTATGTGCAATATGTCATCGTTTTCAGTCATCCCAAATGACATCTGCAATCTTGATCATTTGAGGAGTCAATAAAGAAAATAATGAAGTGTTTATGTCAGTAGAGAGATATGTTAAGTTCAAGAACTATATCTAAGATTCATAAAGAAATAAATTCTGCAGCTTTAACCATACCTCAATTTTAAATAGATAAGGCAAGGATTGTGCTCAGAAGTCATTATTGGCACATTTTAAAAACCAAACATTTGTTTCACATAACTATGGAACAAAAGAAAAAGGACAAGAAGGAATTTGACAATAAAATGAGCTTGTCAAAATTGGAAAAGAATTTTAAATTAATTAATAATAATAATTATTAATTAAAATTAAGGTTAATACAAAACAGAAAGGGATATATATTCCAGTGATTTTTAAAACAATAAAACAGGAAAGGTACTCATTATTGTTGTTCATGTGATTGTTATTTATTCCTATATCAAGAATATTCCTAGAATTAGAAAATTTATAATCTGTATTCACCTACATATTTAGGTCAAACTAAGACTAGAATTGGGTGCATATCTTTTTAGAGGTACATAAGTAAGAATTAGATCTGTGCTTTCATTGGTATAAAGAACTCTTGGATTAGGAAACTCCTCTCAGAGCAATTTATTGTTTTAGAGAGTTACATATAGGTTAAATGACTTGCCTAGGATCAAATAGTTAATATTTATTTTTCAGAAGTGGGACTTGAATTGGGATCTTCTTGACTTCCAGGCTACTTCTCTTTGTTGTGTCAGATCTCAGATAATAACTGAGGGAAGAGGGAACTCAAGACTAAACTCCTGGAAATTAAACTGAGTAAACAGAATGAAGACATACATCCATTCTGCACTGTACATATATTTATATCTGGAGAAGGTTAAGTGAGAAAGCTAGACCTTTATCCATTGGTTATGCTCTAGCCACTGTAGAATTTGCCCCATGGCACATCATGTATTGACTTTAGTGGCCTGGTGAATAAACCTTATCTTGCTAATAAAGTTATTTGAAATTAAATTGACTTTCTTTGAAACGTGTAATTTGAATGCTTAAATTGCTCAGCAGACTGACCATTTCCTTCACAACCCAATAGATTGTCTCCCACAGGCATCTCTAGGCCATGGGCCTCTGTGATGTTAATTGCTTTATTGCCCAAAGCCCTCAGGCCCAAGATGTTTTGAAAAAAAGGTCAAACTTGACTCAGTTTTCCCTCAGAGTTTATTCACATCACATATCAATGCAGACTATAAAAACAGTTATGTTGGATTCTGGAAAACAACCTGAAGTAATTTAGGGACTCCAAACCTTTTTTTTTTGTTTTTGTTTTTTGGTGAGGATTAATTATTTACTTCTATTGAGTCTTGAGATCAAATAGGGTAGGTATGTGTGAGGGATGTCAGGTAGGGAGATGGTGCCACAAACAAGATGGAGTATGCATGCCATTCCTAGATATCACTTGCATTGAGAGCAGAGCTGTGATGTCAGCCAGAGAATAAAATAAAATTTGAAAAAAAAAAGTCTTCCCTTTTAATTTATTTAATGTCCTCCAAGTCTATTGTATAATTCCTTGCCCATATATTTTCCTCAGCCCCTACCATACCCCTAGAACAAAACATTACTCCTTAGTTACCATTTCCTTAAATATATTATTTTCTATTAGAATGTAAACTTCTAGATGTTCCCTGTCTCTCTCTGTGTCTTTCTCTGACTCTCAATATCTGTATTCTGAGAACTTAGGGTAGTGATTGACATATGATAAATAATTAAAAATTGTTTTTTCATTCATTCATTCTTTGCTATATTCATTTTTTGTTATATCTTCTAAGAAATCCTGATTGATATTTTATATATGTGACATGCTTTGTATTAAAAAAGTCTATAAAGTCACATTTTTTTTGTTTTGCCAAATCAAATGCTTTTTTCATAATTAACAAACAAGAAGTTGTTAAAAAAACATTTGCATTTCCTCTTAATAATTGATTAAGGATGTTCTGGATTTTTATATAGAAGATACATTTGAAAACTTTAAGTGCATAAATAGGAATATAGGTCAGCAATTATTTATGTTTTCTCAATCAACTTTTTCATTAAAAAGTTCAGATTTTCTTCTCATATATTTAGCGTCTTGTACTCCTTCAGACACTATGTATGTCAGTCTTTAATGATCTCACAATTTCATCATTGCATCTTAAAGTTTTACTTTCATTACGACAAACTGTGTTATATAATAAAAAACAAACAATGATTTTACTCAGTTCCATGTAACAGTTAAGCTTAAAACCAAACTTTGAGGCTAGTTCTCATCCCTGGTATGGGATATATTTTTTCCTCGACAAAATTTCTGTATTTAAAAGGTTTTGGGACATTATAAATCTAGAATCATGGTCTATGTTTGTTGCATGTGAATCATGCTTTCACTTTTTTATTGTTTATCAAATTTTATTAATTGATTATTACAGGATAATTTTGAATTTAAGATGAATGACTGAGATATTCAGCTGGTGATAGGTAATGGAAAGAGGACAGTGGCCCAAGAAATCAGAGAGTAGGAAACTTCAACTCATGCCTTAAATAGAAAAGAACATTTCTACTATAAGCCAGAGAGAGAGGTTATATGAATGTGGGTTAGCACAGACTAATCTCTGGAATTGGATAGTTTAAATGACAGGCGAAGCTAAACACTTGATTGACAGCACATGCTTTTGTATCAATTACTAAGTAAATGGAGTGAGAGAATTCCATCCTCTGTTCTTTGGGAATCCCATCAGGCTAGAGAGATAGGTAATCAAGGAAATGAAGTATACTATAGAAATCAACTTGGGAATTCTTCAGGTAAAATTAAACATGTTGTTTAAGAATCAACTTTAGGAGCAGCTAGATGGCTCACTGGATAGAGAACAAGCCTAGAGACAGGAGATCCTGGGTTCCAATCTGAACTCAGATACTTCCTAGTTGTTTGACCATTGGCAAGTCACTTAAACCCGATTGCCTAGCCCTTACCACTATACATAGTATTGATTCTAAAGCTGAAGGTAAGGGTTTAAAAAAAAAGAAGAAGAAGAAAGAAAGAAAGAAACTTCATTTCCAGACATGTCCCTCCTTTCCTCTACTGTCCAGACTCATATAATAAAAAATGAAAAAAAAAAGTTCAGCAAAACTAACCAACATTGAATCTGCTAATACTTAAAATATTCTGCATCTATAGCTCCCAATCTCTAAAAAGTCAGAAGGAGACTGTATTTTTTATACTATCCTTCTTGGTTAACTTTATCATTTTAAAGTATTCAGTTTCATATATATGGATATATGTACATATATATTTATTTATAATCAGTTTCTCAATTGATCATACATTTTAAAATCCATTTATATTGTTTTCCTGATTCTACCTAGATCACTTTGCATCAGGAAGCATCTTCTCATGTCTCTTTCAATTTTTTGTACTCATCTTTTCCTGTGGTAGAATAATATTTTATCACATTCATGTTCAACAATTTGATTAGAGCAGTCAGGTGGTACAGCAGATAGAGTGCTGGGCCTGAAGGCAGGAAGACTCATCTTCTTGGGTTCAGATCTGGCTTCAGACACTTACTAGCTATGTGACCCTGCCCAAGTCACTTAACCTTATTTGCCTCGGTTTCCTTATCTGTCAAATGAGCTAAAGAAGGAAATGGCAAACTATTCTAGTATCTTTGCCAAGGAAACTCCAAATGGAATCACAAAGGTTTAGATTCACCTGAAAATGACAGAACAATAAAACCACAACCTGGTTAGCCATTCCCCAATCAATGGACATCCCCTTACCTTTCATTCTTTTTTTACACAAAAAATGCCACTATAAATATTTTGTTATTTATGAGGACTTTTAATCATTGACTTCCCTGGGATAACTGCTCAGCATTCCAGATCCTGAGGGCAAATTATATATACATTTTAGTGACTTCAAACAGAATAAGTAGGAGATTAAAAAATGCTTTTTGATTAATTGATTCTGGGCCCCAGAAAACAGAAACAGTGGGAAACTACAGTGAGTAGAGATCTTATTCTTATATAAAGAAAACATTTTTAACAATGAGAGGTGTTCATAAAGTAGGAAGTTTCGTATCCCAGGGACTCTTACTGGAGGCAGATTGATGATTTGTTGGGTATGCTGTAGAGAATATTCTTATTTAGGCTGGGATTGGTTTAAATGCCTTTGTGTTCCTTTTTCAGCACTGAGATTTCATGAGTCTATATACACAGAAAAATCAAATAAGAAAACAAAAAAGGATATGCACGTTTACAGAAAGCTGTACCTTAATTCCTAAGACATTTGTCACATGTTCCTTTATCTTTTGTCAAGCTTCCTCTTCTTTCAGAGCTTATCCTACATCATACCAACCCAATACATTTTCTCTCTCAGGCTGTATTATTTCCCCTCTTTATTCCTCCAATGCCTGCCTCTCTTAGTCCAGAATCAGAATGGCCAAGTCTCTTCTCTCTTGCCCTTCTTTTCTTCAGACACTAACTCAAGATTCCCAAAGTAACAAGAAACATAAATGGGACCTCCATTAAAGATAAAAAATCGCAATTACATTTACTTGATTTGTTATCCCAGTAAGTTCCTTCATCTCTTTCTTTACCTGTAAAATGGAATAGTAATATTTCAGTTCTTTACTTATATGTCATTGAAAAGGAAGCATTCTGAAAGGAGAGGAAAGGGAAAATGAATCAGCATCAATTAAGCATACATTGTTCTGAAGTTCTTTACAAATATGATCTCATTTCATCCTCACAACAGCCCTTGGGAAGCAGTTGCTATTATGATCACCATTTTACAGTTGAGGAAACTCAGGCAGGCAGCACTTAAGTGACTTGCCCAAGGTCACACAGTTCTCTTAAGTAACTCATATTGGATTTGAACTCAAGTTTTCCTCTTTCCAGATCCAGTTCTTTATCTACTGTTCACCTAGCTGCTGTTCAAAGGCACTCTATAAATGTGAATTATTATTATAATTTTTATTTTCACCTTGGAGGTGCTTTTATGCTGAGAAATCTTTATATAAAGCATGGTTCAACCTCAAAGGAAAAGGAGGATTCATCTTTTTTAGACTTTTTCTTCAAAAACGTCAAAGTCCTTTTAGAAGCAAAGATCAGAGTTCAGCAGCATGACATTATTGGGGTTGAAAGGATCTCAGGAGGTCTTCAATCAGTCTATGTCCTGGCTTTCAGGCAACTTCAGGTAGCTCAAATTGGAATCTGGGGTAGGATGGGAAGATCAAAGAATTTTAATATCTTGGGGTTGAAAGTAACTTTTGAGATAATGCAGTCCAGCCTCAGTTCAAAAGTCTTCTCTACTACTTGCCTGTCTGAAGATAGGTAGAGTAATTACCCATATACCCATTAGCAGCAACTAGCCATTATCCCACTGGTGCTATAGAAGTCCAAGGAATGACTCAAATAACTTTTTTTTAAAATCCTCATTTTTCATATTGGTTCCAAGCCAGAAAAATGGTAAATGCAAGAAATTGGGACTAAATGACTTTCCAGGGTCACATAACTAGGAAGTATCTGAGGCAAGATTTGAACCCAAGACCTCCCATCTCTAAGGCTTGGTTTTCAGTCCACACTGAACCACTTACCTATCCCTCAGATAACTTTTTAAAGTAAAGATACTTTATAAATTGGAGAGGCAGCAATGTGGAGAGGCTAGAGAGCTTGTCTTGAGCCCAGGAAGACTTGTATTCAATTCTAACTTCATATATAGATTAGAGGTATAGAGACAAATCACTTATCCTATCAGCACTGTAAATAATTCTCCAAGACCATAAAGTCAGAGTAAGTGCCAATCAGCATTGGTAGAGGGAACTTTTAGAGTTTTCCAGTGTTAATGAAATTATGCATGCAGTTCCCAACTCTCTTCTAAAGGGACTAGAATTTATACAATATACATAGTATATATACAGAGCAGCTGTTTTTAAACTTGTTTAAATTTGAGTGGCTTTATTTTAAAGCAATGTTTATTTAATGATTAAGACTGAATATTATTTTTTTTACATAACAATGCCATGTATTTTGCATTAATCTATATAATTAATTAATTGTTGTGGTTTAGTTGTATCCAACACTTTGTGACTCCATTTGCAATTTTCTTGGCAAAGATATCAGAGTAGTCTGCTATTTCTTTCCCTAGTTCATTTTACAGATGAGAATCTGAGGCAAGCAGGGCTAAACAATTTATCCAGCATTACATATCTGGACTGAGGTCAGCTTTGAACTCAGGAAGATGAGTCTGCCTCACTTCAAACCTAGCAAGCTATGTACTGGACCACCTAGCTTCCCCATTTGATAGCGCATTAATGACATGAGTCTAAATAGTGATCTCTTCTCAAATATTCTTAGAGTATTTCTATCAATTTCTCCTCTGCCTTCAATATATTCACTTTCTCATACCTAAACAGTTCTTTCCCAAGCCATCAGTCATGTACTAGCTGTATTCTGCTCCCTTCCCTATCTTCATCCTTTGATGACTACGTGTCTTCTTTTGTGTTCTTTGCCCAAATATTGTGTGAATCCTTTACCTTGGATTACTTCTACAATTTGTTGCCTTTACTGTTACACATATACTGTTGAATGAAGATGGAGAAAATCATGAAACCATGCTGCTTGGATTTGCTACAAATTTATATTACATAATCTTAGCTGGGGCCTCACATTGGCAAGGTAAATCCTTTTTGCCTCTCTAACTCATCTCACCCCAGAAACTCTTCTAAACCTTTTTATCAGCCCTCAAGCATCCCATAGTTCCCCTCTCCTAATCTCCTCAGCTGAGAATGTAGTCTCATATTTTATTGTAAACATTTTGGCCATTCACCAGTAGTTTCTTCTTTCTTCTTTCTTATAGGACTTAGATATATTCTTCACCTTTTCCAACTATCTCCTCCTTTAACCCAATATCAAGTAAGAACCCTTCTCTTTGCTAAGGAAAACTCCTCTACATGAACAAATGTTCTTGTTTCATCCCATTTTGTCCAGCAGATTGCCTCTTTACATCATCCCCACCTTCTTACTTATGTTCAACTTCTCCTTGTTTACTGATGACTTCTCTTTTCCCTATAAACATGTCCTTATCTTTCCTATCTTCAAAAACTCTCACTTTGTTTATTTCTACTATCATTCCATATCTTTTCTCCCCTTTGTGACAAAACTCATTGAGAAGCTTGTCCACAGTAGATGTTACCACTTCCTTTCCTCTCACTCTCTTAACCTTAAACAACTCCAATATTCTGCTATCCAGTGACATTATCCTTATTACTATCTTCTGAACAAGATACTCCATCTCCTAACTCTGGTCATTTTCACTGCTTTCCCTTATGAATGGAATGTTCTCCACTTCCCTGACTTATTTCATGTCTCAGCTGAAATCTTTCCTTCTACAAGAAGCCTTTCCCAATCTCCCATAATTGAAATTACAAATACCCCATACATAAAAGTATAGCTCGTTTGTACATAGTTGTCTCCCTTATTAAATTGTGAGTTCCTTGAGGGCAGAGACTATTTTTTTGCTTTTCTTTGTATCCTCAGGGTTTAATATAGTTCTTGGAACATAATAAGTACTTAATAAATATGTAATGACTGATTTATTGACTTATCAATGTATGTCAACTCCTCTGATGTTCAAAAAATGTGTGTGGATACACACACACACACACACATATATGCCTAATATTGAACACAGTTTGATTATCTTCAAGTAATGTCTTATTATTCTTATTTTTGTCTCTCACCTCAGAGCAGTACAACATACTTAGTATGTGCTGAGTAATGTTTGTTGAATCAGATATGCTAAATTAATGGTTTGCTTTTCTAATCAGAAGCTGAAAATTAGATTTGTTTTATTTTCTGTGTCTGTACATATGAATAAAACAGCTGGAAAACTTTGAATACTTTTTGCCAAACATGAATTTTTTGAGAAGGGAAGAAAAATGGGTCAACTACCTTTCAAGAAAATAGAGTGAAATCAGAGTCTTAGAATTTTAAAACTGGAATACACAGGTCTAAGTTGGCAGCTAGAGGTAAAATGGCAGTGTCAGATTTGAAATTCTGCTGCAGATTGCTTTTCATAACAAGTGTCTGTTTAGTTTTCTATGGTTTCTCCCTAGAAGCTTAAGGGAAATGTCATTCTGAAAATAACACTAGACTGCTTCCAATTAGAGCATAATGAGAATGACTTAGAGAATAAAGAAGTCAAAGATCCCTAGACTTTTCTGCAAAGCTCTTTGTTAGCTTTCCTAGTGTCTGGGGTGAAAGGGACTGAAAGTTGACTGACTTGTTTATCAAGTACTTTGTGGGGATATGGCACCCTGCATCCAAAAATGGCTGAACTGCTACTGCCTGGCTGTCAAACAATGTGATCTTAAGCTATTCTTATGGGGAAACTTTCATAAATATTAGTCCATCCTAGCTGAGATTCTACCACCATAAAGATTTTTTCACATTCTTTTGAATGGATAATTTTCAATTACTTTCACTAACCAATGGCAATTCATTAAATGAAAAACATTTACTTATAATATTGGCATAATTCATGCCAAAGGTAATGGACTTTTGCAAATATCTTTAAAACTGAGTGTGCACCAGAAAAAACAAAAACAAAACAACAACTCTAACCTCTCATTTTGGGGAATGAAAGCAAGAAGGCAGCCTAAAGAAAATCCAAGTGACTAATTGTCTCATCAAAGGATCATTTACATGACAAGATGCTTTCTTCTGAAAAAAAAATGAAAGAAGGATAAACTGGAAAGAGGGATGTAGAGGAGAATTTTTGGATTTAATTGTTCCTTCTCTTACAGAGACATAGTTTGAATTGGACATATGAAAGAAAATATTTTTAAAAGAATGTACTTCCGTGTCTTGTTGGTCCATAACGTCCTGCTATTCCTTCAATTCAGCAAACATTTCCTTTTGTACAAAGTCTCTACTAACCCAACACCTTAGAGGTCTTCAGGTGGGAGCTGGATGATTTTTTTTTTGGTTATGCTGTAATAGGAATTTATTTTGTGTCCATATGATGGCTGCTGAATTCTGTGTGATTTCATGAGAGACTGCTCAGTAGTATACAGAGATGTACTTTGTTTGCATTTGTCATGATGGGGAGGAGTACCAAAAAAACCAATGAGGGAAATTGGATTGTAGGAACAACAGTTAGAAGCTGAACAAGGACTTATGGGAAATTCTCCTGAAGAGCAGGGTCTTGAGGGTGGAGACCCAGAGGGAAGTGGAAGGAGGAGCTGCTTTTCTGAGCCATTTTCAAGACACACATGGAGATTTCTGACACTGACAGAAATTTTAACATAGTAGGTTCCTGTTTAAAACATCCCTGGTTCCTGTCAAGAAAAATTAATTTCTCTGAAGATTTTCATTCCATGAACTATTGAGACACTGGACTCAAATCAGTGAGTAGTGCCCTCCCCTTTTTCAGTTTCTTCATCTATAAAATGAGCTGAAGAAAGAAATGGCAAACCACTCCAGGATCTTTGTCAAGAAAACCTCAAATGGAGTTACAAAGAGAAGGATATGACTGAAACAACAGACCAAAGAGGATATGAAAAAGGGTACAGTGAAATAAGGCTTTAAATGTAGGCCAGAACCAAATTTTCTAGTCTTGAATGGATTTTTCCTTTGCTCTACAGGAAAGGGAAAGTTCCTGAATGCTTTTGAGTCAAAAAACAACATGATCACTCTGGCATCCTCTCCTTTGGTTTTTAGCACAAAAACCCAAATCAGACTAGTGAAGGGGCTCATCCATAGAATGCAACCTTGAAGGTAGGCAGGATTTGGCCATTTCCACACTATAAGGGGGTAAAATTACTCCTACCAAAACATGACCTGACCACCCCTCCCCCACTCCACCAATGGAGCCATAGTTGGTGCCAGTGTGCCAGAATCAAGGCCAGGGTGGGGCAATTGCTAGGTTATTGGGGGGAGGTCACAGACTTACCCCAGAGAGCAGCAAGATTTGGGACCTCAGGAGGCTGAGGAACATGGAGATTGGGTGCAGAGATAGGGCAGAGAGGGACTGCATATAGCAGACTCAGCAGAGACTGAAAAATAGCTATAGGGCAGAAACAACTCTATAACTTGATATGTAGAGAGCCTGCCCTCCTCATTCAGACTTCTGACTGTGAAGGGAAGAAAAAACTAACAAAGCAATGACCATTAGCATTCAAGAACTATAATCTACAATTACAAAAAAGAAAGAAAAGAAAGAAAAGAAAAAGCCTCTGACCCTCAATAATTTTTATGGAGGAAAACTCTATAGAAAGAGGAGATAAAGTAGAGGATGACAAACAAACAAACATATCTAAACCATAAAAAAAAAGGAAATTGGTCACAAGCTTTTGAGGAGCTCAGATTTGAGATGATGAACCAAGTGAGAAAGATAGAAGAAACTTGGCAAGAAAAATGGGAAATAGTTTAAAAAGAAAATAACAATTTAAAAGACATACTCTCCTACTTGGGGAAAGAAGCACAGAAATCAAATGAAATGATGAACAAATTGAAGACCAGAATTGACCTGTTGGAAGCCATGAAAAGCAGGATAGATCAAACCAAAAAGGAAAATCAAAAGATCATAGCTGAAAACCAGTCTTTAAAAACTAGAATTGGGCAAATAAAAGCTAATGATATCACAAGACAGCAAGAATTAATAAAGCAAAGTTAAAAGAATGACAGATTAGAAGGAAACATGAAATATTTATTGAAAGGATGGTTGCATTGGAAAACAGATCCAGGAGAGACAATATGAGAATCCCAGGCCTACCTGAAAACCTGGAAATAACAGAAACTTTAACATCAAATACAATAAATTATCCAAGAAAACTGCCCTGATGCTCTCGAAAAGAGGGAAAAATAGACTTTGAAAGAATTCATAGATCACCTTCTACATTAAATCCTCAAAAGACAACCCCCAAGAATGTAATTATCAAATTCAAGAGCTTTCAAGCCAAGGAAAAAATATTGCAAGAAGCCAGAAAGAGACAATTCAAATATCAAGGCACACCAATCAGGATTATGCAAGATTTGGCAGCCTCCACAATAAAGGAAAGCAAGGTTTGGAATATGTTATTCAGAAAGGCAAGAGATTTGGGTCTATGACCAAGAAATCCTAAAAATTAAAGGAGAAATTAATAAAATTGAAACAGAATGAACTATTAAATTAATAAATAATACTAGAAGCTGATACTTTGAAGAAAAAAACAAATAAAATATGAAAGAAGAAAATCAAATTAATAGTATCAAAGATGAAAAGGGTGACCTCATCTCTAATGAAGAGGAAATCAAGGTAATTATTAAGACTTATTTTGCCCAATTATATGGCAATAAATGACAATCTAGTTGATAAGGATGATTATTTACAAAAATATAAATTGCCTAATTTAACAGAAGATATAGAATACTTAAATAATCTCATATCAGAAAAAGAAATTGAACAAGAAATCAAAGAACTCTCTAAGAAAAAATCCCCAGGGCCAGATGGGTTCTGTAAAAATGGAAATTTGAACCCCAGACTTCAATCGCCAGAAGTCCTTAGCAGTTCCCAGAATTCTCTATAATTTCATCTGAGCCCTCACCTGAGTGCGAGATCACAATTTGTATTTAAACTGACTGTAACACCTACTCCTTCTCTTCCTGTACTCAGAGACTGCAAGGATGTAGTGAGTAGACTAAGCATGGGGGTTCTGAATTTGGCTTTCAGCCATGGGCATGTGGTTTATTATTTTGTATCCTTGATTTCTAATAATCTTTAATAAACCTCTAAAAATACAATACTTTTAGTAGCGAAAGTAATTTAATTGTTATAATTCTCAAGTGAATTCTATCAAACATTTAAAGAACAACTAGCCCAGATATTATACAAACTATTTGACAAAATAAGCAAAGAAGGAGTTTTATCAAATTCCTTTTATGACACAAATATGGTACTGATTCCAAAGCCAGGCAGAACAAAAACAGAAAAAGCAAACTACAGACCAATCTCCTTAATGAACAAAGATGCAAAAATCTTAAATACAGTACTAGCAAAGAGACTCCAGCAAGTGATCACATGGATTATTCACTGTGATCAGGTGGGATATATACCAGGAATGCAATGATGGTTCAGTATTAGGAAAACCATCCACATATCAACAAGCAAACCAACAGAAATCACATGATTTTTTCAATAGATACAGAAAAAGACTTTGACAAACTACAACAGTCATTCCTATTGAAAACACCTAGGAAGTATATGAATAGAAGGGCCTTTCCTAAAAATAACAAACAATATATATTTAAAACCATCATCATTAGCATTTCTATATATTTCCAACACATCTCAACAGCAAGAGTTAGAGAGAGAAAATCTATTTACCTATTTGCCAAGACAAACATAGGAACTATATGAACACAACTACAAAATAGTTTCCACACAATAGCTAAATATAAATAATTGGAAAACATTAATTGCTCATGGATTGGACAAACTAACACAACAAAAATGACAATCCTACCCAAACTAATTTACTTATTTAGTGCCATACCCATGAAACTACTAAAAAACTTTTTTACTGAATTATAAAAAAAAAATTATAAAAATTCATTTGGAAGAACAAAAGATCAAGAATATCAAGGGAAATAATGGGGAAAAATGTGAATGATGGGGGCCTAGCAGTACCAGATCTTAAACTGTATTAGAAGCCAGTGGTCATCAAAACAATATGGTATTGGCTAAGAGACACAAGGAACGATCAGTGGAATAGATTTGGAGTAAATGACCTCAGCAAGAGAGTATATGATAAACCCAAAGATCCCAGTTTTGGGGACAAAAACCCGTATTTGACAAAATACTGCTGGGAAAATAGTATGGAAGAGATTAGGCTTAGATTAACATTTCACATGTTACACCAAGATAAATTCATAATCAGTGAATGACTTAAATATAAAATGAAGAATGACTTAAATATAGAAGGAAACTATAAGTAAATTAGATGAAAATAGAATAGTTTACCTGTCATATCTATAGGAAGAGAAAGATTTTAAGACCAATCAAGAGACAGAGAATATTACAAAATGTAAACTGAATAATTTTGATTCCATTAAATTAAAAAGGTTTTGTACAAACAAAATCAATGCAACCAAAATTAGAAGGGAAGCAACAAATTGGGGAAAAAATCTTTATAACAAAAACCTCTGACAAAGTCTAATTACTCAAATTTATAAGGAGCTAAATCAATTCTACAAAAAATAAAGCCATCCTCCAATTGATAAATGGGCAAGAGACATTGATATGCAATTTTCAGATAAAGAAATCAAAACTGTTGATAAGCACATGAAAAAGTGTTCTAAATCTCTTATAATCAGAGAAATGCAAATCAAAACAACTCTGAGGTACCACCTCACACCTAACAGATTGGCTAATATGGCAGCAAAGGAAATTAAGCAATGTTGTAGGAGATGTGGCAAAATTGGGACATTAATGCATTGCTGATGTGTAGTTGTGAATTGATCCAACCACTCTAGATAACAATTTGGAACTATGCCCAAAGGGCTTTAAAAGATTGTCTGCCTTTGATCCAGCCCTACCACTGCTGGGTTAATACCCCAAAGAAATAATAAGGAAAAAGACTTGTACAAAAATATTTATAACCACACTCTTTGTGATGGCAAATATATTGGAAAATGAGGGGATGTCCTTCGATGGCTGAACAAACTCTGGTATCTGTTGGTGATGGAATACTTTTTTTCCTAAAAGGAATAAAGAACTAGAGGAATTCCATGTGAACTGTAATTCCTGGATGTTGCTCCAGGAATTGATGCAGAGTAAAAGGAGCAGAACTAGTAGAACATTATACTTAAAGATGTATACACTGTGACACAGTCGAATGTATTAGACTTCTCTCCTAGTAGCAATGCAATGATCCAGGACAATTCTGAGTGACTTATGAGAAAGAGCACTGCCCACATTCAGAGAAACAACTGTGGGAGTAGAAATATAGAAGAAAAACAATTGCTTGATCACATAGTTTGATGGGGATATGATTGGGGATATAGACTCTAAAGGATGACCCTAGTGGAAATACTATTAATATGGAAATAGGTCTAAAATACAGTGGAATTGCTTGTTGGCTATGGGAGGGTGATGGGATATGGGAAGGGAAAGAATATGATTCATGTAACTATAGAAAAATATTCTAAATCAATTAATTAAATAAATAAACTAAAAATGACATGATTAGATTTGTACATTAGGAAAAGTATTTGAGGAAATTATTTGAAAATTATGTGAAAAACAGATTTGAAGTGGAATGATTAGTTAGGGGAATATAATTAATATTCCAGGTGAAAGGCCTTTAATAAGGTAGAGGAATAGATGTGAGAGACATTATGAGGAATAGAATCACCAGGAGATTTAACAGATAATTAGATTATGTCTCATTTCATAGATGATGAAAGTGAGGTGTAAGAGAAGGGTTGAATATTTCTGTCTTGCTAGCAATGAGGCCATTGATGGGATTACCCTGATAATAAATTTGTTATTACAGCAAGGTATAATAATACCA
This sequence comes from Monodelphis domestica, assembly GCF_027887165.1. Lineage (NCBI taxonomy): Eukaryota > Metazoa > Chordata > Mammalia > Didelphimorphia > Didelphidae > Monodelphis > Monodelphis domestica. The sequence goes on along the minus strand of NC_077229.1, from coordinate 464,915,286 downwards.
TGCATCTCTGAATATAACACCCTAATTTTAACAATTAAAAAAACCCAAGCAAGATACTGAAGGACAAATAGTCTATAGATTTGTTCAAGATTTAAAAGCTGTTAATGATCATGTGGTAAAATCTTACCCAGTTGTACCAAGTCCTGCTACAATTATTTCATCTAGCCCAAGGCAAAATATTTTACTTTGGTTGATTTATGTTCTGCTTTTTTCTCAATACCTATACATGAAGACTCACAAACAATATTTGCATTCACGTGGCAGGGAAGTCAATATGCATGGTCCTGTTTGCCACAATCTGTGAAAGTCCTTCATTGTTTTTTCAAATTTTAAAGAAATATTTGAAAAAATATTCAGTTTAAGGACAGTAAACTTAATAGATTTTGTAGAAGATTTACTTCTAGCATCACCATCTGCAAAAGTGTGCCTATGTGATAGTAAACGTCTTCTGTGTGAGCTCTACAAGAGGGGACACAAAATATCAAAAAATAAACTTCAATGGTGTCTTCCATGAGTAGAATATTTAGGGTTTGTGCTGTCTGAGCGGTGCAGAGGCATTTCCCAAAAGAGAGTAGCAGACAAAAAAAGCTGAGTGCCCCTAAGACCAAAAGGCAACTCAGAGCTATCTTGGGAACCACAGGCTTTTGTAGACAATGGATACCTAATTATGGTGAACTGTGAATTTTAATTTTACTCCACCACGCTTAGTCTTTAGAATTCTAGCAACCAGGAATGTATACACCCACACTTAAGGATTAAGTGTAGGGGAGGAAGGTCTATGAACTGTGTGTGCTAGCAAGTAACAAATCAGAAACAACTGTCTGACCCTTGGGCTGTCCAAAGCCAAGTTTAAACCACCATTGGTACTTGTAAGACACAGGAAGTGACATAAAAACTGCCTTTATATTTCGCATCACTTCCTGTGAGAGGGACTTGGTCATGGAACTTGACCCTGGAGGAACTCAAGTGGAGACCTCAGATTGCTTCTCTTTAGACAATCAAGTGGTGAGTGATAAGGCTGACTCCCCTTTCCTTGGCTTTCTGGAGGCAGTAAACTCTGGAAAGGCCCATCTCTTGGGACTTACCTTTCCTTGGCTTTTGGGAGAGACCCTTGACTGAGGTCTCTGAACTCTTGCCTGGCTCGAACCAGGCCAGAGCAGATCTTCTTCCCTTTTTTCCTCTCTCTCTCTCATTCATAATTTCTTCCTTCTATTGTAAATAAAGCACCATAAAATTCCATTCTGACTTGAGTATTTCATTGGGATTTAGAATTTAAATCCCTGGTGACCAACTAAAAATATATTCAATCCAATCCCTTACAGAACTTACAAAACCACTGACTGCTTTAACAAAAGACACCAGGAAAGATCCACTGAAGCTAAAACCAGAGCATTTGCAAGCAATTGCAAAGTTAAAAGAGGCAATATTATCAGCTCCTTCTCTTTGTATCCCTAATTGTTTGAAACCATTATCTCTCTATGTCCATGAGTGAAAGGGAATAGCTTCAGGAGTTTTGATTCAGCACTTAGGACCAAACCAATGTCCTTTTACATATTATTCTGGTCAACTAGATTCCATAGCACCAGGAATAGCTCCATGCTTAAGAGGGGTGGCAGCAACTGCATTGCTTGTTACCAAATCTGCAGATTTAGTGTTAGGCTGCCCACTGTTTATTGTTCACTGAAGTTGAGGTACTTCTCTGAAAGTTCAGAATGCAGGCATTTTTCAGATCAGTGTCTGGCTAAATATGACATAGTGCTTTTGGGGAACGAACATATAACATTAAAGAGATGCAACATCTTAAATCCAGATACTTTATTACCTGGTTTACCAATCAGGGGAACCATTGTGCAATTGTGAAACTTTAGTGCAGTTAATAGAAAGACCCTGAGAAAATCTGTCAAAAACACCTCTTGACAACCCTGACTTCATCTTTTTCACAGATGGATCATCATATATGCAGAATGGAATAAGATTTACAGTTGCTGTGGTAGTAAGTGAATTTGAGACCCTATGGTTTTTTCAATACCCAGGAACCTAAGTGGTCAGGGAGCAGAATTAATCACTTTAATACATGCATGTGAGCTTGCAAGAGACAAACGTGCAAATATTTATACTGATTCCAAATATTCATTTGGAATTTTCAATGCCATCAGTTCTCACTGGCTTCAGAGAGAATTTTTAACATCTAGTGGGAAAAGAATCGCTCATACAGAAATAATTTGAGAATTACTGTCATCTCTTCAACTACCAAAAGAGTTGGTAGTGATTCACTACAAAGGGCATTCTTTAGGACAAGACTTAGTTGCCATAGGAAATCATATGGCGGATATGGCTGTACAATATGTTCAGAAAAATTCTCCAACTTTCATTATGAATCTTTCTATTATAGATACCACAGATTTAGAAAAAGCATAGACTGATAAAGAGATTCAGAAGTGGGATCAAAATTTTGGGGCTAGAAAAAATGGGATTTGGATAGTGTCAGAGGAAAAACCAATTCTTCCAAAAGCATTTTACTCTTACATCTGCCAAGCAATACACAAAAGGGTCATTTTGGGACACAAGCATTAACTGATACTCTTAAAAGAACTTGGTTAGATTCAGGAATGAGCACTTTGGCAAATAAGATCTGCTCAGCTTGCTCTGTGTGTGCACAATTTAACCAAAGCATATTTAAGCAAAAGGCTTTTTTGGTGGTCGTCCACTAGCTCACACACCATTTGAGCATTTGCAAATAGATTCTATCAACATGCCCAAATTAGGACAATTTAAATTTTGTCTAGTATTAGTGGATCAACTAACTAGATGGCCAGAAACTTTTCTATCTAGTAAAAACACCTCAAGCTTTGTAGCCAAAATCTTGTTAAAAGAGATTATTCCAAGATATGGTATACCACTAAGAGTAGATTCTGACAAAGGAAGCCATTTTACAGATTCAGTTCTAAAACAAGTTTATGAGAATTTGGGTTTCATGCCAAAATTTCCTGTCCCATATCACCCCCAAAGATCTTGGCAGGTGGAGAGACTAAACAGAGAAATCAAAACCATGGTTGGGAAATTATGCATGAAAACTCATTTAAAGTGGCCCGAGGTTTGGCCTCTAGTGCTATTCTATCTGCACACTAGAGCAAGAGGAGATGTGCATATCTCACCATATGCTATCTTATTTGGGCATTCACCATTGTAGGCAAAAAGTTTTAAAACAGCTTATGTAGCTATGCTTGGAGGGGATATTGCACTTGCTGAATCACAGTTAAAAACAGGGTTAGAGAATTATAAGAAATGGGAATTTTAACTCAAAGGAGTTTGTTAGATTATACACTCCATTTGATAAAACCTGGGGATTCCTTTTACATAAAAAAACTTTAATAGAACCAGTGCAATACAACAATTATGGGTAGGACCTTTCCATGTTATTTTGACAGCACTGTCAGCTATTTGTGTATTAGAGAAAGAAACATGGCTTGCATTGCTCGCATGTGAAAAAAAAAAGCAGCAGCAGAAGAAGAACAGATTACATCAGACAACACGGCTGCAGTCAAAAAGATATAAGAAGAAGAAATTTTAAAGAAGAAGAATGAAATGAAGACAGAGACCAAGATCAAAACAAAGGAGAAGACAACATAGAAAAAACCCAGATGACAACAAAAAGTACAATTGAACTGTAACAAAGACATTGCAGAAAAAATCAATACAGCCTGATTATGGACATGAACTGTAAGATTTTTGCACTATTATAATACTACACACTTTCACTATAGTTGCAAAGAAACACTACATAGTAACAACACAAAGACAGAAGACAGTAGCAAAGGAGGTGACTTTAGAGACTGGGTAAATATTCACTATAAAATAACATACACATATAGGACACTTTTCTCACAAACTCTGCAACATCATAATCAGGTGATTAGTATCCATAGAAATAAATAAATACAGATAAATCATCTTGGGAAAATAATAATAATTGTACACATTAAAATAATAACTTTCTCATAGGAAGACTTTATGTGTTCCTAAGAGATAAAATCAAGAAAACATACATATCTTTCTAAAGAAAATCTTTAAAGTCTTCTTAGACTATCTTAAGGGGGAAGTTTATTCTCCTCCTACAACATGTAAATAGTTTATACATAACATATATATATATGCATATATGTAGATGTAGAAAATGCACAGATCTGTATATTTACATTGATGTGTATATAGTTAAATTATTAAAAAGTTTTGATGCTATTAGTATAGTAAGTTGATTTTGGGTTTTAATGTAGTTAGTTTTGGTTTTCTGTATTAATGATAGGATAAGGTCTTAGCAAAAAAAAAGTTTCATTTGAATTGTTCAAATAGCATTTGTAAAATGAAGTTTGCTTGAGTTTTGCATAATTAATATTTTAGGTAGATTTTAGTTTTTTTGTAAAACATAAGAAAGTTTGTAACTGTATTTTAATGTTTCAAAAGTTTTTCAAAAGTTTTTATTTTGTATTTTGAATTTCTATAATTGTATGGTTTACACTTGTATTTGTATAAATATGTCTTCATTGATTATTTGTTTTCATACAAATTTTCTTTCTTTTCATTTATATCCCTAATACAGGTTAGCATAGATAAAGTGCAACAATAATAATAGAATAAGATAAGCATAAGATTAAGATTATTTTAGGAAATATAATAATAATAGGGTTAGGCATAGCTTTAGAATTACATAGAATAGTGAGCATAAGGGAGAGATTTTTCATCTCTCCTTATGTTTGAAGGGGGGGAAAATTGTAAGGATGATATTAGAAAATAAGTATTGTTTTATTAGTTTAGAGATAAGAACTGGTTGGCTTGAGAAAAGAAGTAGAGTTTGAAGCAGAGCTGAGAGAGTGTTGATTTCAAATGTGACAGTTAAAACCGTTTTTCTGTCATTTAATCTCTGTTAGTTGGCAGAGACATACACTCTCAGAGACTTTCTCAGGGCTGGAGGAGGTAACATCTTTGCCTTTCTCACTGTCTGAGGGAAAGATCTGAAGGAGCTCAGTGTTTTCCTTTCCCAACTTGGGAAACACTATTGAATATCTATTGTGGTTTCATAGATTGTTTAACTCTGAGAAGACCAAAGAAAAACCTTGTCTTTGGTTTGGACTCTGGTCTGTTAAGACCCAGAATCCTAACTTGATTCTTGTTGAGACAACCTGCTAGCCTTTGCTATTTTATAATTTGAAGGTGAAGTTAATATTTATAAGGATAATAGTGGTTGTTTTTATTTAGATAGTTTAAACTTGGGTTAGTCAGATTAGGGAGGAGTAGTGTAGCCTGTGAAACACAGGAGAAGCAGTTCCTTGCAGAACCTGGGAGTTTATTTGGGTGGATTTAAAATCCCTTAGAATTATAAATACTTTATTTATCCTTATATAATTCAATAAATATTATATTTTTATGATAAGAGTCTCTTTAGCATCCTTGTGCCTGGTCCTGAAGGTAAGTTCACATTTGAGCTTCACTTCATCACTGAGAATAGTTACCAAAAGTATCTAAACAGTTTTGAACCTATATAGGAACAGTTTTTCTATCTATTTTGTGTGGCTCACTATTATTATTATTTTTTATTTTTACACTAGTGGTCTTTTTTGGTAGAACAGAGAAATGCTGATGATTTATGTGGATTTATTTTGTATCCTGCAAGTTTGGTAAAGTTGATAATTGTTTCAATTAAGTTTTTTTTTGGCCATTTCCTTCGGTTTCACTAAGTATACCATCATTAAATCTACAAAGATTAATAACTTTATTTCTTCATTTTCTATTCTAAATCCTTTAATTTTTTCTCCTCTTATTGCTATAGTTAGCATTTATAGTATAATTTTGAACAATAGTAGTGATAATGGGCCTCCCTGCTTCACTGAGATAGAATTTCAATTCAAGTTTTTCTTATTTCAAGTCCAACATTATACATTATTGAATTCCATTCAGATTGCATAGTGTGCACATGATTTAATGGGAATTCAAGTCCTAGGAACTTTTATCAGGTTAGCTTTGAGATCCAAATCCTCTTCAGGAAATACACTCCTTTCCTTCTAAAGAGATTCTTTTTTTTAACATTTTAGTTTTATGGATATGCTTACAATGCTATTTTTAACAGGTTACAGTTCACTTATATTTCAGAACAGAGTGAAAATTTGAAATTAAGAAGATCACCTGAAAGGAATAAACAGGTAAAAACAACATAACAGATGATTTTCAATACAACATCTGCCCAGAGTGAGTCTGCCAATTGGCTTGAGATTTAGAATCTGGTTTTGAACATATGGGCCACCTAGGCAATGTTAATTAATTTAGGAATATGAACTACACAGGTAAAAAGCTTATACCATCATATTATTCTTATAAATAATCAATATGTTATTAATAACAGTTATTGTTTTACAAATAATTATAAGTTATGTTTTAATAAACTATTTCCTTATATTTATATCATTTCTCTTTGTAAATGAATAAATGGAGTCTCAGGGAAGTTAAATAAATTGCTTAAGTTCCTGCAAAAGAGTTAAGTGGCAAAGCCTCCACTAGAAAGCAGGTCTTCTGGCCTTTAGTCTAGTACTCTTCCTATTGCATGCTCATTCTTATATATCATTTTATTCTTGCAATAGGATTGGATTGAAAAGACAATTTTGAACTTGATGATTATCTGTTTGGAAGCTTGTGCTTATAATTTTAGCAACTGTCAGTGGATGGAAGTGGTACCTTAGAATGAAGAAGAAACTGTTCCTAAGAGAATCATCTGCTTTAGGTTCAAAGTCAGATTTAGAATTTTTGAAATTTCTTACAGATAGCTCCATTTATCTTTCTTATTCTTACATATGAAGATTCAGACCTAATAAAGGTTGCAGGTTTCCTTAGACTGTAATAACCCCCAGGGAAGAAATAATGCTGCTTATGTATTTCCATGCCTAGCACCTAGCTCTGTGCCTGGCCCCTACTGTGTAGCTGGTGATTGATTTATTGAGGAAAGAAAGTCATCCAGTTGCTTTCCATGTTCACATTTCTGCAGTGTATTCCAACAATCCTCTGCCCCCATGCCTAATACTTCACAAGGTACAAAGTGTTTGCTTCCAAGCACTACATTTTGAGTGTCTGAATGATCCTGAAAATGAGTAATTATTCATAGGTTAAACTGAAAATACCTTTTGAGGAAATAAGAAACTAGATGCTGTTTGTTCTGCCCTTAACAAGGTAGTAAACAATATGGCAGTGATGGCGAACCTTTGAGAGATTGAGTACCCAAATTCCCCATCCCAAACCACCCCCTTCAACCCCAATCCCTAGCTTACCAGAGACAAGGGAGAGAGAGAAAATGTTCCCATTGGGCTGCTGGGCATAGGAGCATGTAGTGGCCTCAGACAAGTGTGGAGAGTGAGAAGAGAGACTCCTGGCCCCATATCCCTCTGGCTTTTTAGTAACTGAACTCTGGTGGACTCTGTGCTCTGGCTACAGTGGAATGTGCCCACAGAGAGGTCTCTGCATACCACCTATGGCATAGGTTTGTCACCACAGCTGTAAGGAGCTATTCTAGTAAAATTATGTTCCTTCATTTGTCAAAAAGAAAGATAGATGGAGTTATCTCTAAGAAATCTTCAAAATTCTGACTCTGATACTGAGTCTAAATTTCCTCTTCTAAAAAAAATTCTTTATTGAAATATGTCAGCATAAATTCTGGAGAAGTAAATGGTAAACTTTATCTTTATCATTATCTTTGCCAAGAAAACTCCAAATGGAGTCATAAAGAGTCAGACATGACTGGAAAATGACTAAGCAATAACAAAATAAGCATAAATTAATAGATAAAATAAATGTACTTTTGAACAAGACTTTTCTTATCTCCAAAGAAACTAAGAGATCATCTCAATCAATAAGGCTATAATGTCCTTGGTATTATGAACAAGCAGCACAAATACAAAGAATAAAACAAACTATACTTTCAAGGAATTTATGGGTGAGGAAACTGACACTCAGAAGGTGTTAACTTGTCCAAGATCATAGAAGATGATCTTGAGCTGAGCTCTGACTTAGGTTACTTAGTTCCTTTCCACAAAACCTCTTTTTTCCCCATTCACATTGCCATCAGTTTAATTTAGTTTCTATCCTTCCTCCACATAGCAATTAAAGTGATATTTTCTTAAGCACAGATTTGACTATAGCACTCATCTATTCAATAAACTCCAGTGACTCCCTTGCTCTTTGGGTAGAATATAATTCAATTTGTTTGGCTTTTAAAGCCCTTTAAAACCTGAATCTGACCTATATTTCCAGTCATATATTTATCTCTTTCAAGTTCTCCATAGTGAATTTTATTGATCATAAAAAGTAGAAGAAAGTATAAATAAGGTGCCCAAGGGAAGAATCAATTGATTAGCATTTATTAAGTGCCTACTATGTACCAAGCACTGTACTAAGTATTGGAGTGAGTCTATTAAAGAATGAGTGCTGTTCTTCTATGGTTTGAAGTGAGTGTTAAACAACCAAAAAGAAAAACAAATAAAAACCTTCAAATAATCTCCTTACTATATAAACAAATACCCATTAACAAATAATCAAATAAAATATGGAGTAAATAATGTCAATATATAACAACTATTAATAGCTAACACATATAATGCTTTCAGATTTACAAATCACGTTATCATCTCACTTGACAACCAATGTCCTTCATAAAATCCTCTAGGTTAATGTATGCTTATGAAATTTTCTTTTAAAAGTAGATACACTAAAAATTTTGTTATTATTCAGTCATATCTAATTCTCCATGACCCCATTTGGGATTTTCTTGACAAAGATCTTTTAATGGTTTGCTATTTCTTTCTCCAGCTCATTTTACAGATGAAGAAACTGAGGCAAACAATATTAAAAGAATCAGGAAGATGAGTCTTTCTGACTCTAGGCCCAGCACTCTATCTACTCTGACACTTAACTACATTCTAAAAATCATGCATTTGGTTCAGAAAGTTTTGCTAAGGAGTCATAAAATTACTGATTTTAAAGCAACTACAAACCTATGTAATAATACATGGTCTTCATGGTGTAATCAAAAGTTAATTACTAGGTTAGGGTTAATAGGACTGGGTTTGAGTACTGACTTTATCAACTACTTCTTAGAGAAGAGGCAGCTAGGTGGTACTGGGGGTGAAGTCAAGAAGACCAGAGTTCAAATATAGTCTCAGACTCTAGTTATGTGAACCTAGTCAAACCACTTAAACTTTTTCTTAGTTTCCTAAACTGTAAAATGAGAAGCATACCCTACTTCCCAGGAAGGTTGTGAGGATCAAATGAAATGCTTGTAAAATCTTTAGCCATGATGACTACTTAAATGTTTGTTCCCTTCTATATGAACATAGACAAATCACTGAAAAATTTGAAGCTTCTATTTCCTTATCAAAAAAGGGGATCATGATATGCTTTTCATAGGAGAAAATAAATATAAAATGCAGTCAAGGTATGTCACTTCAATATGTACAGAGAGAGAGGGTTCAAGTTGGGAGATTTTTCACTAATGATATTCTATTTTGTCTTATGCACCCAATGGAGTTTTCCTCTGGAAATGTCAGAATTTGGCTCCTTTGGCCCTATTAGAATTTTGAGAATATTATATTAAGGCTGAATTTATGTCTCCACAAGAAAAGAAAGAGGGCCTTTAGTTTATAAGTACCTAGGCAAAATAAAATTAAGGTTAGATAGGTTTTATGTTACCTGATCAAAACAAACAAACAAAAACACAGGAGACTCACATCTGGACCCACAGCCAGTAAAAGACATTACCTTCTCTCCAAATTGATAATGATATTGAAATAAGAGGAAGGACTTGTATAGTTCTCCAATTTCATTGTATTTATGTTCGTAGCACTACCATACTTTTCTCCTCCCTCGTAGGTAGCACTAGTCTACCTACTCTCTTCTCTCTGGTCTTAAACATTAACTAGCTGTGTGACCTTGGGCAGATTAGCCTCTTTGCCTCAATTTCCTCATCTGTAAAATGGGGATAACAATAGCATATACCTCATACTGAAGGTCAAATGAGAAAATAATTTGTAAACTGCTTATCACAGTGCTTGTTGCATAGTTGGTAGAAACCCAAATAATTTAGCTTTTAAGAGAGATTCCTGCATATGAGTTTATATTTATTCTTCCTTACTTTAACTGTTCTGAACCAGGGAGAAAGGATACCTTATGCGATTACTATTGTCTTCTTGCTTGGCTCCCAATTCATAGAGAGACAAACCATCTCCTTTGTTAATTAACTTCATCATGAGACCTGAGATACAATTTTCTAGAAAATTGCCTTATTATTTTTGGGTCCACAACATTGTAGTCAACAGGGTAGGAGAGAAGGCCATTGGATATGATATCTGATAATGCCATATCATTTCAATTCTTACTGAACATTCATCTACTTCATCTGAATGATTAGTTCTGAACCTGGGATTTTTTTTTTTAATTCTGGAAAAATTCTATGTCTTAGTTTGTTGTTTTTGATTGACATTGTCTTTCATCTTCCCTGATGTATATCTTCCCACTTATACCATTTCTGTCATTCCTACTTCTACCCACAACCCCATAGTGAAAGGGGAATATCAGGAGTCAAACAGAGCAGTTGTGGATGGAGGCAATTGCTTTAAGAGGTAATGGGCCAAGAGAGCTCACTTTATGAAAGAAGGGAATAAGGAGTTATCAACAATATCAGAAGAAAGTCCGTATCAGGAAATAGATAAGGTCTCTATTCTCTTATAAGGGTATTATTACCAATTTCAGAACAAGCAATAATAGGAATTCCTACAGCCCATCCCTATGAAGAAATGTCAAATCTTGTTAAGGAAAAACTAGCATTGTCAAAACAAAGAGAAATATTAGTGAGACAATGTTCAAGGACAATGTGTTAGGAGAACTCACTAGGAAAGCCTTTATTACCATCTGAAAGTAAATACATACATGTATGTCAGTCATGGTTAGCTTTGTTTTTTAAAATAAATATTGAATGAGCATCTTAAATTTTCTAAGTAAGTAGGCTAGATTTAAGAAAATAATAATTTTAATATTATGAATCTGAGAGAACAGATAGCTCAGTAAGCAGGCATGGCTAAATGCCCCATGGTGATTTTCTGTCTACTCTCTGGGCCTAGCATTGCCATCTGCATCTTCAGCACTATGGGCATGAAATCAGGCTCTAATTCAATATTCTACAGCCTTCTGTTGGGGTCAGGGGCAGAGGAAAGGGAGAAAAGATTGCTTACTCTAGTATTTTGGCTCAATTTTACACTTGGGAAAAACTAGAAACTGCTGTATCCCTATATACTTGGCATGGATACCTCAGCTTTTTTTTTTCACACCAGCAGAGTTTACATTTCACTGTTGAGTAAGGTATGGATTCAAAGTAGTCCTGTGTCTGTACTCATAAGGTAGCTCATTAACAACATCTGGTGTTTCCATTATAAGATATCAAGGTGGGACATAAAATCTGTGTGACCACTAATCTATTTTGTCAGTAATTGTAGGGAAGAGTGGTTACAAAGTACTTTACTATCCATTGGGAGAAAAGGTGTTAAGTGTGAGATATTACATGGTTGTAAGAGACAGATTGGCTCAGTGGCCACACAAATATTTGGGCTTGCTGTAATGGGAACTTGCATGATGCTTACAGATGCCAAATGACTTTTAGACATGGACTCACTCATTGGACTGAGACTGCTTCTTTTGCGGAGATTTCCTGAGGGAACTGAAATATTTGACTCAGATTCTGAACCTTTTCCCCCAAAGGCATTTATATTTAATGAAAAGCTACATAGCTATTGTAGAAGTATTTCGAGCAGAGATGAGAACTGAAAGTTCAAAGACTGAATTCTATTCTAAGTCTAACCATTGTGACCTTGGGCAAGTCACTTAACCCTGTCAAGTTTTAGGAAACAGAGGGTAGTAAAGCATGCTTATCTGTTCTGGGACTCATATATATGTGAAGGTAGATAGGTAGGTAGATAGATGAAGAGATAGATAAAGTAGATAGATCAACAGATGATAAAGTAGTTTGAGAGATGATAGAAACAAGTAGATGAGGGAGATGATAGATTAACAAAGTAGATGATAGATTGATAAAATGAGAGCTAGATAGACATTTATAAGGATCACATTCTTTCCTATTTGAATTAAGCAAGCCTTATACCCCTTCCAGCAGACTGTAATCATAACATTTTAGTATAATATATAAATTTGACTAATGGAGAGACATCAGACACAAGTAAATAATAAAAGAATAATTTTTCTCTTATATATAAAGCCAGGCAGAGCAGAAATCGAGCCATTTCTCATTTTTTTCTCTTTCCTTTCCTCTTCTGCTTTTAACCTCAACCTTATTTCTCTAGTGGGATTCTCTTTCATGCTCCAATTTAGTTGCCCTGAAAAATCTCTTTATTTCATGCAGTGGAGACATATTGTAGTTTGAGACTTCAACTGCTCTGGAATCCTAAAAACTTGTTACATAGAGATATTAGGCTTCCCCCATCTTGTCCTCTCCCCTAACCCCGTAATGAATATCTAGCAGGCAATGATCTTATTTCTCTTCTTTGAAATGTGGCAAATGCTGTTTGCACAAGTTAATGCAAACCCATACAGCACAGCTGGGTTTATGGGGTTGGGATAAACACAATAGCAGCAGTTCCTGCCTTAAATGTCTTCCATATGGTTCAACAGCAAGAAATGATCTTTGTCTCATTTATTCTTTGTATATTTATGTTGCTAAGCATACAATGTTTATTTTGTTAAAAATTGTCTTTTTTATGTGAATTTTCCAAGTTAGTTTTAGATTTTTTTCTGATATTTATATGATTACATTTGAAACTTTGTGATAAGATGAACTTGATGAATTCAATCAATGTTATTTTTTACTGAAAGAAGTACTAATGCAAAGAAAAAGCATTAAGATGCTAAAAAAGAGACAAAAACCAATGTACAAAAATTCAGAGCAATTTGTTTATTCATTCATGCAACATGTATTAAGTAACTATAATGAGCAGACAGAAGAATGGGCTTTACATTATGAAAGAATTCACTTTAGGGTTCCTTTAAGTAGTAAACTTTCTTAATTTAAAATAACATTTATAACTTCAACTCAGATAATCTTAATCATGTGAATATTCCATTTTTTCATGCAATAAACATTTATTAAGTGTCTACTAGATAATAGGCACCACAGTTTTGACCTGTCTGGGGATACAAAGATAAAAGATTTTGATAGAGTGTCTTCAAAGAAGGCAAGCTGGATACTGTTATAGATTGCAATCTGTCCATACCTTTTGATTCAATGTAATTCCTGTTTATGTTCTCCCATACATCCTCTATGGAAGAGGGGTGTTGATATATTTGTATGTCTATTTCTCTATCTATCTATATCTAACACATGGAGTGGTGAACAAGGACTAGTCCATCTGATATGAGGATTTGATGAGCCCTCTTCAGGGCTACTCATCCATCTTTGATGTCCACCTCTTACTCAAAACTCTCCTGTGGCTCCAAAAAACTGTAGCATGTGCAGCAGTCACAACCTTTAAAACTATTTCAGCAGTTGGGTTAAACTAGGTCAAAGGTAACTGTCTCAAACATGTAGACGAGTTAGGGTGGTGTCTACCCAAAGCATGTGTAGACTTCCCTTTGTGGAATGGGATAATGAGAACAATGGCCATGAAAACAATGGAAGTAGGCACTGTGAAGTGCTTAGAGATTAATCAGATATAGAAGACCCCAAGGTCATCCATCTCATTCTGGGCCATTGCCAGTCATTCTGACTTTTGTTTTGCCACTGGACTTCAATTGACTCTGGAAGAGAGTGAGGTTGATAATTTCACTTAAATCCAATTCACTCTGAGTCAAGACATCACTTCGTAATATCATTGGTGTTCTTCGAAAAATAGGACAAGTAGCAACAACTAGAACTACTTTCATCATTTTGTGGCCACCAGGACAGCACTCAGTCTGCCAGATCTGGTCTCTTCCTGACCAACCCAGTTCCATTTCTGATTTCCTTGATGCCTTTTATGCTACTTCTTGTGTGCAAGGTAATGTTGAAAATTTGTCTTAGCTTATATATCCTCCATGTGTCTCTGAATTGCCATTTGTGTCATATACCAATATATCTGAGATTACTTAACTGTTAATGAAAGATACTTATTTTGATTAATTCTAGAGAGTGTGAATAACTACATTTTCAGCATGTTAGGCTCTAGCACACAGAGCAAGATGGATATGTAGGCAGAGATAGCTTGAGTAACTGATAAATACCTACCAGTGTAATTTCTGACTTGTTACATTTGAAAGATATGAATTTTGCAGTCATGCAAATGTTTATATTAAAATACATTTCTAATTTATATACTTTAAAGCAAATTGGAAACAATGTGAAATTTGTGGTTTTACATGTTTTTTATATTTTTTTGTGTAGTTGTGTTTTTCTCTTTTGGAGGTATTCATTACCAAGTATAGAATAAAAAAATTAAATTATGTAATATCTTCTTTTTCTTTACATATGAAAAAGCTTATTTGATTTGGATTTGCAAATATTTAGAATAATATTTTTAAAATTAAAGGAAAAAAGGAATTTTGCAGTTATAAGAGACTCTAGCTTCCTTTACCTATTTCAATATAGAGCAACATAGTCTTGAGAATGGTGGGGAGAGGCTATACAGGAGATTTTGTCACATATAAGTTCTCTGTACCAATGCAAATTTTGAGACTGATCTCTATCCTTATCCCTCCTCCATACCCCAAGAGTTGTTTTTTTTTAATCTTGATCATTAAAGTTATTGTCTCAGTATTTTTACTCAGAGTTTTCTCTGTATACTATTACATCATCTGTTAATGGAGATCATTTTATATTTTTTGCTCATGTTTATGGCTTTAATTACAAGTATAGCTATTGATAGCATTTTAAAATATTTCAAATCATATCAGGGAAGGAGCATCTTTGTTTCACTATTGAATTATGAGGAAAGCTTCTAGTGTTCTTTCATTGCTCCACTTATAACCAGGTGATTTGGAATGTTTTTGTTTTTAATGTTGGTAACCTTGCTAAATATTTTTTATGCTGTGTTGAAGTCTTTTCCTGAAGATTGTATTTATTTTTTTTTTTAAATATATTTTATTTGATCATTTCCAAGCATTATTCGTTAAAGACATAGATCATTTTCTTTTCCTCCCCCCCCACCCCCCATAGCCGACGCGTAAGTCCACTGGGCATTAGATGTTTTCTTGATTTGAACCCATTGCTTCGTTGATAGTATTTGCATTAGAGTGTTCATTTAAAGTCTATCCTCTGTCATGTCCCCTCAACCTCTGTATTCAGGCAGTTGCTTTTTCTCGGTGTTTCCACTCCCATAGTTTATCCTTTGCTTATGAATGGTGTTTTTTTTTTCTCCTGGATCCCTGAAAGTTGTTCAGGGACATTACACCGCCCCTAATGGAGAAGTCCATTACGTTCGATTATACCACAGTGTATTAGTCTCTGTGTACAATGTTCTCCTGGTTCTGCTCCTCTCGCTCTGCATCACTTCCTGGAGGTTGTTCCAGTCTCCATGGAACTTCTCCACTTTATTATTCCTTTGAGCACAATAGTATTCCATCACCAACATATACCACAGTTTGTTCAGCCATTCCCCAATTGATGGGCATCCCCTCGTTTTCCAGTTTTGGGCCACCACAAAGAGCGCAGCTATGAATATTTTTGTACAAGTCTTTGTGTCCATTATCTCTTTGGGGTACAGACCCAGCAGTGCTATGGCTGGGTCAAAGGGTAGATATTCTTTTGTCGCCCTTTGGGCATAGTTCCAAATTGCCCTCCAGAATGGTTGGATCAGTTCACAACTCCACCAGCAATGAATTAATGTCCCTACTTTGCCACATCCCCTCCAGCATTCATTACTTTCCTTTGCTGTTATGTTAGCCAATCTGCTAGGTGTGAGGTGATACCTCAGAGTTGTTTTGATTTGCATCTCTCTGATTATAAGAGATGTAGAACACTTCTTCATGTGCTTGTTAATAGTTTTGATTTCTTTATCTGAGAACTGCCTATCCATTTCCCTTGCCCATTTATCAATTGGAGAATGGCTTGATTTTTTGTACAATTGATTAAGCTCATTATAAATATGAGTAATTAAACCTTTGTCAGAGGTTTCTATGAAGATTTTTTCCCAATTTGTTGTTTCCCTTCTGATTTTAGTTATATTGGTTTTGTTTGTACAAAAGCTTTTTAGTTTGATGTAGTCAAAATTATTTATTTTACATTTTGTGATTCTTTCTATATCTTGCTTGGTTTTAAAGCCTTTCCCCTCCCAAAGGTCTGACATGTATACTATTCTGTGTTTACCCAATTTACTTATGGTTTCCTTCTTTATGTTTAAGTCACTCACCCATTTTGAATTTATCTTGGTGTAGGGTGTGAGGTGTTGATCTATTCCTAGTCTCTCCCACACTGTCTTCCAATTTTCCCAGCAGTTTTTATCGAATAGTGGATTTTTGTCCCAAAAGCTGGGATCTTTGGGTTTATCGTATACTGTCTTGCTGAGGTCGTTTTCCCCCAGTCTATTCCACTGATCTTCCTTTCTGTTTCTTAGCCAGTACCAAATTGTTTTGATGACTGCTGCTTTGTAATATAGTTTGAGGTCTGGGACTGCAAGGCCCCCATCATATGTGTTTTTTTTCATTATTTCCCTGGATATCCTTGATCTTTTGTTCTTCCAAATGAACTTTGTTATGGTTTTTTCTAAATCAGTGAAGAAGTATTTTGGTAGTTCAATGGGTATGGCACTAAATAGATAAATAAGTTTGGGTAGGATGGTCATTTTTATTATATTGGCTCGTCCTATCCATGAGCAGTTAATGTTTTTCCAATTGTTCAAGTCTAGTTTTAGTTGTGTGGCGAGTGTTTTGTAGTTGTGTTCATATAGTTCCTGTGTTTGTCTTGGGAGATAGATTCCTAGGTATTTTATTTTGTCTAAGGTGATTTTGAATGGGATTTCTCTTTCTAGTTCTTGCTGCTGAGCTGTGTTGGAGATATATAGAAAAGCTGATGACTTATGTGGGTTTATTTTGTATCCTGCAACTTTGCTAAAGTTGTTGATTATTTCAATTAGCTTTTTGGTTGAATCTCTAGGATTCTTTAAGTAGACCATCATGTCATCCGCAAAGAGTGATAACTTGGTCTCCTCCTTGCCTATTCTGATGCCTTCAATTTCTTTATCTTCTCTAATTGCTACTGCTAGTGTTTCTAGTACAATGTCAAATAGTAGAGGTGATAATGGGCATCCTTGTTTCACTCCTGATCTTATTGGGAATGCATCTAGTTTATCCCCATTGCAGATGATATTAGCTGTTGGTTTTAGATATATACTGTTTATTATTTTTAGGAATGACCCTTCTATTCCTATGCTTTCTAGTGTTTTTAATAGGAATGGGTGTTGTATTTTATCAAAGGCTTTTTCTGCATCTATTGAGATAATCATGTGGTTCTTGCTAGTTTGCTTGTTGATGTGGTCAATTATGTGGATGGTTTTCCTAATGTTGAACCAGCCCTGCATCCCTGGTATGAATCCTACTTGATCATGGTGAATGATCCTTCTGATCACTTGCTGGAGTCTTTTTGCTAGTATCCTATTTAAAATTTTTGCATCTATATTCATTAGGGAGATTGGTCTATAGTTTTCTTTCTCTGTTTTTGACCTGCCTGGTTTTGGAATCAGTACCATGTTTGTGTCGTAAAAGGAGTTTGGTAGAACTCCCTCTTTGCTTATTATGTCAAATAGTTTGTATAGTATTGGGGTTAACTGTTCTCTGAATGTTTGATAGAATTCACAGGTGAATCCATCAGGCCCTGGGGATTTTTTCTTAGGAAGTTCTTTGATGGCTTGATGGATTTCAATTTCTGATATGGGATTATTTAAGAATTCTATTTCCTCTTCTGTTAGTCTAGGCAGTTTGTATTTTTGTATATATTCATCCATTTCTCCTAAATTGGTGTATTTATTGCCATATAATTGGGCAAAGTAATTTCTAATGATTGCCTTAATTTCCTCCTCATTGGAGGTGCTGTCCCCCTTTTCATCTTTAATGCTGTGAATTTGCTTTTCTTCCTTCCTTTTTTTAATTAGATTGACCAGTACTTTGTCTATTTTGTTTGTTTTTTCAAAGTACCAGCTTCTTGTCTTATTTATTAAATCAATAGTTCTATCACTTTCGATTTTATTAATTTCTCCCTTAATTTTTAGGATTTCTAATTTGGTTTTCTGCTGGGGGTTTTTAATTTGATCGCTTTCGAGTTTTTTCAATTGCATTTCCAATTGATTGATCTCTGCTCTCCCTTGTTTGTTAATATGAGCTTTCAGGGATATGAATTTGCCTCTGATTACCGCTTTGGCTGCATCCCAAAAGGTTTGAAAGGATGTTTCGCCATTGTCATTTTCCTTGATGAAATTATTAATTGTTTCTATGATTTCTTCTTTAGCTAAACGGTTTTGGAGTATCATATTGTTTAATTTCCAATTGGTTTTAGATTTGGTTTTCCATGTACCATTACTAATCATTATTTTTATTGCCTTGTGATCTGAGAAGGCTGCATTCATTATTTCTGCTTTTTTGCATTTGTGTGCTATGTTTCTGTGACCTAATGTATGGTCAATTTTTGTGAATGTGCCATGTGGTGCTGAGAAGAAGGTGTATTCCTTTTTATCCCTATTTACTTTTCTCCATATGTCTATTAATTCTAATTTTTCTAAGATTTCATTCACTTCTTTTACCTCTTTCTTATTTATTTTTTGATTTGATTTATCTAAATTTGATAATGGTTGGTTTAAGTCTCCCACTAGTATGGTTTTATTGTCTATTTCTTCCTTCAATTCTCCTAGTTTCTCCATTAGAAATTTGGGTGCTATATTATTTGGTGCATACATGTTGATTAATGATATTTCCTCATTGTCTAGAGTCCCTTTTAACAAAATATAATTACCTTCCCTATCCCTTTTGATCAGGTCTATTTTTGCATTGGCTTTATCAGATATCATGATTACCACTCCTGCCTTCTTTCTATCAGTTGAGGCCCAGAAGGTCTTACTCCATCCTTTAATTCTGACCTTGTGGGTGTCAACCCGCCTCATGTGTGTTTCTTGAAGACAACATATGGTAGGGTTTTGGATTCTAATCCATTCAGCTATTCGTCTACGTTTTATGGGTGAGTTCATCCCATTCACGTTCAAAGTTATGATTGTCATTTGTGGACTCCCTGGCATTTTGATTGCCTTCCCTAATTCTAACCTTTTCTTCTTCGGCTCTACCTTTTAGTCCAGTGATTTACTTTGAAACAGTCCCCCTTGTCCCCTCCCTTGATGTTTCCCTTTTTAGTCCCTCCCTTTTTGTTCCCTCCCCCTCCCCCCTCTCTTACCCTCCCTTTTTGTTCTCCCTCTCCCCCTCCCCCCCTTGGTTTTCCCTTCTCCTTACCCTTGTTGGGTAAGATAGAATTCAAGATCCCAATGGATCTGGAGGTTTTTCCCTCTCAGAGCTGATTTCCCTGAGATTGAGGTTTAAGTAACCCCCCCCCCCCCTCTCTTCCTCTCCTTCTTATAGGAGTTTTCTTCCCCTCCCCTTCCCATGTGAATCTTTGTGTGAGAATGATTATTCTATTTGGTCTTTCTTTACCCCCTATTTATACATTACATTTTCCCCACATGTTAGTATACATAGGTTGATATAAATGTAGTCCTTATAGAAGAGAGTTTGAGTAAAAGAAGAAGATAACATTTTCCCCTTTCCTTAATATTTACCTTTTCAGGTGTTCCTTGCTCTTTGATTTTCGGTATCAAACTTTCCACAGAGCTCTGGTCTTTTCTTTGCAAAAAGTTGGAAGTCTTCTATTTTGTTGAATGCCCATACTTTCCCTTGGAAGTATATAGTCAGTTTTGCTGGGTAGCTGATTCTTGGTTGGAGACCCAGCTCTCTTGCCTTTCTGAAGATCATGTTCCATGCCTTACGATCATTCAGAGTAGAACTTGCAAGGTCTTGGGTGACCCTGATTGGCATTCCTTTATATCTAAATTGTCTTTTTCTGGCTTCCTGTAGGATTTTTTCTTTTGTTTGATAGCTTTGGAATTTGGCAATTACATTCCTGGGAGTTGTCTTTTGGGGGTTTAGTGTAGAAGGTGTTCTGTGAGCTCTGTCAGTGGCTGTATTGCCCCCTTGTTCTAGAATCTCTGGGCAATTTTCTTTGATTATATCTTGTATCACCATGTCCAGTTTGGTGTTTATTTCTGGCTTATCTGGGAGTCCAATTATTCTTAAATTATCCCTTCTCCCCCTATTTTCCAGATCTATCACCTTGTCGGTGAGATATTTTATGTTCTCTTCTAATTTCTTGGTATTTTGGCTTTGCTTTATTGATTCTTGCTCTTTTACACGATCGTTGTCTTCCAGCTGCCTGATTCTGGCCTTTAAAGCCTGGTTTTCTTTTACTGTTTGGTCAAACTGGTTTTGTAGATGCGTGAATTTCTTTTGCATTATTTCCAACTTTTCCTCCCAGAAGGCTTCCATCTTTTTGGTCATTTCTGATTCAAATTCTTCATAGGTTTGTGGAGAGTTTCCATTTCCTTTGGAAGGTTTTGGAGCATTTTCTTTTATATTATCTTCTGTCTGCTCTGTATTTTGTATTTTGGCTCCATAGAATGTGTCCAAAGTCGCCCCTTTCTTCTTATTTTTCTTGGTATTTTGGGGCTTCTGTGGTTCTGTGGAGTTTGTCATCTCTGAATGTGGAGGGTTAGTTTTTCTTGTCTCTTTCTGGTGTTCAGAGGCAGTCCTGGGCAGATAGTTCTATGGGCTTTCCCTGGGTTAAACTGAATATGCCTCACTGGAACTGGAATGGAAGGGTCGGACCACGAGGCCACACTCTCCCCCCGGCTCGCTTTCCGGAAGTTGCCTTCAGAATCGCTGGCCGTGAGGCTGTTTCGTCGGCCTGCGGGGGGATGGGCTGCCGCTTCCCCAAGCTCCGAGAGCACAGACTTTCACTGAGACTTGGATAGCAGGATCCAGCCCGTGAGGCTGTCTTGCCCGCCCTGAGGGTTGCTGTTGTTTCGACCAGCTCTCTGCAGCGGAGGCCCCAGGCAGTAACTTTCACCCGGACCGAAGGCTCTTTGACCGACCGGCTCTTTGCAGCGGAAGCCCCAGGCAGTAACTTTCACCCGGACTGGGACTTGGGTAGAAGACCCTGAGGGTTGTTGTTCCTCAGACCCTGCTCTCTGAGCCCGGCGCGGCTGCCGTTTCCGGGAGCCTTGGACTCTGCGCTCCTACCCCTGAGGTCCGAGGGATCTCGGGTTCTGGCTTTTAAGGGGAGCCGTACCTTTTGAACCGGGTCCAGGTCCAGGAGGAGGGTTCCCAGGGTCTGTGCTGTTGATCGTTTTGAATTTCGGCGCCTTAGGAGCTTATCGTTTGAGATCGGTCGGGAAGGGTTTTCCGGAGATCTGAACTTCAGCTTTCTCTAAGCCGCCATCTTAACCGGAAGTCCCCGATTGTATTTATTTTTAAAATATTTATATGTTTATACAATTATCAGTCTATAATTCTCCTTTGTTGCTTTATCCTTCTCTGGTTTATGTATTGGAACTTCATTCATCTTATAAGTTTTATAAAAGGTATTTTTCCTTAGTTTTTAAAAATAATTTGAGTAGATAGGTATTCACTTCTCTTTAAAGGTCTGTTGGAAATCTATCAGCAGTTCGGTAGTTTAGCAAATAGAGCATTGGGCCTGGAGTAAGGAAAACCCGAGTTCCAATCTGGCCTCAGACACTTACTAGCTATGTGACCTTCAGCAAGTCAAACCTCTGTGTCAGTTTTTGTCATCTATTAAAAGGAAATAATAATATCTCCTCCCTCTCAGGGTTGATGCAAGGATAAAATAAAATAATAATTGTAGAGCACTTAGCATGGTACCGGGTACATACTGTGAATTTTAAAATACTAAGGGCTACATAAATATTTGAAATTATTAAATTCATCTAAATAAGCTTCATTTGTTTCCCTTTGAGTTGTTTAGACTTCTTTTTTGGGTTGTTCAAGATCTCTTTCACATTCTGGTCATTTGAGTTGTATTGTAATGTCCAAAGCAGGAAGTTGGCATCTGGAAAAGAGAGGCTAATATATTCTTATATTCCTAAGATTAGTCATAATCGTATTTCCTTTGCATTGAATATGTTTAACACAGTTAGAAAGAAACTGAAAGTGCTCCTGAGGTAAACAAGTAGAAAAGAGAATAGCTATAGCTTTCTTGCTGACCTGGAGCCTAACCTTCCTGGGGTATAACTGCAGATCAGTTGTCTGACTTTCCCTCATCAGGCATCTCTTGTACTATACTAGGCTTGATGCCCACTGGGAACTAGTGTTCAATTCCTGGGAAGGGTGAGTCTGTGTTGATACAATAATTTACCTGCAGGATAGGTTACTGGATTGAGTCCCATCCTAATCCTTTAGAACAGAGGTTCTTACCCAAGATGTACAGACCTTCAAGGGGCTCCAAGGTAGATATCAAGAAGTTTATGAACCTGATGGGGAAAATAATATCTTTATCTTCACAAATCTCTAACTATAATTTGGCATTTCTATCAATTATTTAAAAAAATTCTAAGACAATATTCACGTAGGCTTTCTCATCTGCCACTAGATCTAATACCACTTATTTTTAATTTGTCTATTTTCATTATGAGGTAGCGTAGCATAGTGAACATGGAGGTAGCTTTGGAATGAAAAAGACCTGGATCCTAGTCCTGCATGTGACTGGGAGAAAATCACTTACCTTTTCACTACCCTAGGCAACTCTAAAACTTTAAAATGCAGGGACTAACCTGCACTGTTAGAGGGCTTTTCATTACCAAGAGATCTCTATAGCAATGAAATTACAGATTTCCCCTGCTCAATACACTTGGAACTAGTGGTCAACTTCCCTGAAGGATAAGACTCTATTGACATAATATATATATATATATATATATATATATATATATATATATATATATATATATATATATATATATATATATATATAGTAGTCTCTTGGTGATCGAGAATGACAATTGTCTTTGTGCATTATCATCTATTGATGTACCCTCATATGGCTTTGGAGTCCAAAGACTGAGGCACAGAGCTTGTGGCACATGGGGCATGGGATGCCAGTTGTTATGGGAGGTGCGGTTGTGGCCTGGTGTCGGCGTTCACTCGCAGCGGCAAGACATCGACATCGCTCATCTTCAAAGGTGGTGGCGGCATTGTTAATGTGGGTTCTCCAGCTGCTTCTGTCAGAGGCAGCAAGTTCTATTTGCTTTGGTGTAATGCCAGCCCACTTCAAGTTTGACTTTAGATGATCCTTGAATCTTTTCTTTGCACGGCCTTGTTTCCTGAGTCCAGCTGACAGTTCACCATAGAATACCTGCCTTGGTATTTGCTGTGGGTCCATGCAGATGACGTGTCCAGACAATTGTAGCTGGGTTTTGAGGACCAGGACTTCGATGCTGGTGGAGTTGGCTCTGTCGAGGACTTCCTGATTGGTGATTCAGTCCTGCCATCGGATCCTCATGATTGATCGGAGGGAGCATTGGTGGAATTGCTCCAGCTGTTTCATGTGCTTCAGGTACAGCAACCATACAGGAGCGAGCTGAGGACCACTGCGTTATACACTTTGAGCTTCGTCGCAGTGCTTACATCTCTGTGTTGGAGGACTTTGCTGTGCAGCCCCTGAGTGCCTGGCTGGCCTTTTGGATCCTGGCATTAATCTCGTGGTCTAGGGACCCATCGTTGGCGATGGTGCTGCCCAGGTACTTGAAAATGTTGATGTTAGAAAGCTGCGTGCTGTCGATTGTAATGCATGGCTGGTTAGTTGGCCTCCCTGGTGCAGGTTTTGCTGAGTCTGATAGTCAGGCCAAACAGTTTTGTTGCTGTAGAAAACCTGTCCATAATGGTTTGGAGATGATTTTCTTGGTGGGCCATGAGAGCACAGTCATCTGCAAAGAGAGCTTCCAGGATGAGTCTCTCTGTTGTCTTTGTTTTTGCAGTCAGGTGGTGAAGGTCGAATAGTGAGCCATCCAGTCGGTATTTGATGTAGACACCCAGATCTAGATCCATCACAGCATGTCATAATACTTGGGTGAAAAATAGGTTGAATAGTACCGGAGCGAGGACACAGCCTTGTTTCACGCCATTGGAGATGTTGAAGCGATCTGAAGTCTCTCCACCAGATAGGACTTCCCCTGTCATGTCGACATGAAAGAGCTGGATCAGTTTGATGAATTTTTCTGGGCAACTGAGCTTGCTGAGGATCACCCACAATGCGTCCCTGTTCACGGTATCGAATGCCTTAGTTAGGTCTATGAAGACAATGTAGAGACTCAGGTTCTGCTCAAGGCATTTTTCCTGCATTTGCCTCACCGTGAAGACCATGTCGATGCTGCTGCGATCTGGTTGGAAGCCACATTGTGATTCAGGCAGGTTCTGCTCTGAAACAGATGACAGGAGTCTATTGAGTATAACACGGGCGAGGATCTTTCCAGCAGTGGAGAGTAGTGAGATGCCTCTGTAGTTGTCACAGGCTGCTCGTGAGCCTTTGTTCTTGTATAGGGCTACGATGGAGCCATCTCTGAGTTCTGGGGGCATGTCTTCCTCTTCCCATATGCTAGTCAGTACTATGTGGAATGCCTGGAGCACCTTTCCATTTAAGGCCTTGTACACCTCGGTTGGGATCCCATCTTTACTGGGTGCCTTGCCTGTACTCATTTGTTTAATGGCTTTTTGGACTTCCTCTATTGAAGGAGGGACATCAAGTTGTTCAATGGAGTGGTTTTGGGGGATCTGGTCAAGGGAGCTTTGGTTGACTGAAGAGGGTCAGTTGAGAAGCTGACTGAAGTGTTCTTTCCACCTGTTGCTGATGCCTTTTTTATCTTTCATGAGAGTGTCACCGTCAGAGGATAGCAAGGGAGTGGTGGTGGGTTTTAATGGCCCATAGACACTCTTGAGAGCACTGAAAAATTGTTTGTAGTTTTTCATATCAGCAAACCGCTGGATTTCTTCTGCCTTTTTTTCCCACCATCGGTCTTGCATCTTCCTGATCTCACGCTGCGCCATGGCTTGGAGAGACTTGAATCTGTCCTTATTAGGAGCAGAGTTTGGGTTATTTTGCCACTCCTTAAAAGCTTTGTTCTTCTTGTTCAATAGGTCTTCAATAACAGTGTTGTTCTTGTTGAACCAGTCCTGGTGGTTGCGTTGTTTTGGGCCTAGGACTGCTTTTGATGTTTCCTTCACTGTGTCTCTGAACTGGTTCCATTTCTCGGTTGAGCTTCCAGTGAGTGGTCCCTTGGCAGACAGCTTGTTTTCCAGGCAGGACTGGAATGTTTGCAAATACGATGGATTTCTAAGACGACTCACATTGTAAAATGACATAATAGTTTACCTATATACTGGACTTTTGGGCTGAGTTTCAGCCTTATCTCTTTGTGCACAGACCCCCAAGGTGTCCATGACTAAATGTAATTAATTAATTAAAATTAAAAAATAAAAAAGTTGACAAGTTTAATGTGATATAATGAAGATCCAAAATCTCTAATGATGCCCAAATGTTCAACATTGCTTACTGGGAAAAACTACATTGCACAGGCTTTGCTGTGGGGTAGAACTATAGTTAAATGTTGGACAACTAAAAGTTATTTGAACTAGAAAATCTAGCACAAAAGACCTGCATTTCCATGATAGGAAGTTGAGTATTACATAAGAAATTTGAGATTGTGCATATAGCTACCTGAAAGAATGTACCTGGGTAGGCACATTTGGGGCAATAGAGTGAATGATTGGAATCAACTTGCATGAATAACCTCATTTTCTTCAGCATTCATGCATCCCTCTCCTGTTGTGAGCTTCATTTCAAAACTCCAAGAAGCTAGTTTGGGAACTAATTCTGAGCATCATTATAGTTAATATTTCACTTCAGATTTATACCATTATTGTTCCTAAAAAGGCCAGAGTTTAAGTCAGTCCCACAAGCATTTATTAAGCACTTATAATTTACTTCAACTCTATGCTTGCCATCAGGAAAAGATTAAAAAAGAAAGAAAATCTTAACAAAGGCTATTACCAGAAACTAAAGGAAAGAAAAAAGGGAAGAAACATTTCCTATGTTATCACTTTCAACAGTCAGCCCCTAAATGGAGACTTTCCATGACTAGAAAGGAGATGAGTGCCCCTTTATGTGGCTTTTCAGATTTCCTTCTCTGAAGAAATTAATTCCATTTTCTTTAAAAAGTTTGAGTTCACTTGATTGTATTTCTTAGAATGAGAGAATAAATATGAGAGTAAAAACTATGTTCTCTCAAAATGCAAAGTATATGTCTATTGGATTAGATGGGCATCCTTTGAAGAATATATAGAGAGAGTGAAGATAAAGAGGCAATTAAGAGATGGAAAATTACAAAGCAGGTAATCCATCAGTTTAGCTTACAGGTTAAGTTCAGTATTAAAATTTTTTAAATTATTTTATCAAAATTCTGATTTAAAATGTGAAAGATGTTATATTCTTCTTTAGACTATGAATTGCAGTCCTCATATTCCAACTGGCTTTCTAAATGTGGAAGTGAATAATCTAAATGAACAATTTCCTGAGCGATGTTTGGGGGAGAGGATGAGTTCGTTTTTCCAATTGGATTTCCCTTTTCTGGGGAGTATAGAACTTCCTCTGTGATAAATGAAGTCCCTTGTGGGACAGCTCCCCCAGGTTCAAGATATTGGGCTCCCTCCTCTTAAAATTATAACCCAATAGCTCTATCTGAATTGTGCACCTTTATTCTAGTCATCCAGAGGACATAACTAGCTCAAAGCAAACATATTTACTGAAATAGTATCACATCCACAGTAGAGAAAGGAAAAAAAAGGCCAAAAAATAAAACATTGCCCTCATAAACATGGGGCCCAGCCTTCCACAAATACATACATAGCATTGGGGGAAACATGGACATATACCTAGATTACATTAGCAGAGAGGTGCATAATTAAGGTTTACATGTGGCCAACACAATCATACCCTCAACTCTGCAGGACCCTAATGTCTTTTTCTTTCTTGTCTGTTTTCATACCGCTCCTGCTGGATAAAGTATATCTACTAGATTTGTCACTTGTGAGGCTCCCTGAGCCTGCTCCTTTCTGTAGCTCAACCCAACTCTGCCCCTGAATTCCCTAGGCCTGCTTTCAGTTAGGCATGGAATATCTAGCTACTAGAGTTGTAATGGCATACGACATCAATCCCAATGGGAAAATGAAGGAATAGAGTTCTTCTTTCACAGCTGACCCTCTTCTCAATGGTCAGAGATGACTTTCCTGAATGACAAAGATTAACTTCAAAGCTGAAATTATTGAAGAACTGACATCTTGCTTTTAAAATGCCACCTGGGTAATTTAACTGACCTTTTAGCTTGCCAATGGCTAGCTATTTTGTAATTCTGTCAAGTTCCATTAAATAAATTCTTCACCTCTTTAAAGAAGCAAAGAAATTTAGACATTTCTTCATATCTCCTTTATTGAAGACAAGGCCTTTGTGCCTAAGATTTGTTCTCCTCTGAGTCCCTTACCCCATCCTGACTACTAATCATGCACTGGCATGAAGTATATCTGCTAATTACAGAACATAGCTAATAATAACAGGGAGTAGAAAAAAGAAAACATAAAAAAGATAATTGAAATAAGCTTCTTAATCTTTTGTTGTAATTGTTTTGTCTGTCATCTGTTTTTGGCTGATTTTTTCTAAAACAATGGATTATTCCGAAACTCATCTAGGAAGATGCCAGCATTCCATATGTTCAATGAGATAACACTGAGCTCCTACTTAGCCCTTAAACATGACTAAAATCTCACAGTTCTATAAAACTCAGTAGGTAAGAATTGATTGCTCCTGTTTTAACCATGAGGAAACTTGGGGGAAAAGGTCAGGTGACTTAATCAAGGACTTAAATGATATAGGTGCACATATTTTGGACCTTCTGGCATCCAGTTATTGATTTATCTGGAGTCCTACCTACCTTTATATTATGGTACCCTTAATTATAGTCACTCCGCATCCCCTGCGGTGGAATACATTTTACTCCAAAGAAGGGTTACTCTTCAAAGCAACCCTAATGGCATTCATCAGTATTGGCACAGTGAGTGATTGTCCCTGAGGGAAAGCAAAAATGTTTTTTAAAAAATATCAAATTTGACATATGAGAGAGAAAAGAAATGCCAAAGTCACATACCCAATTCAAGGTAAAATCTCAGCACTCTGAACATATGAAACAGGCAAAGTTTTCAATTATTTCTCTTTCTGAGTCTCCTTTTCTTGCTTCCATACTCTGTGAACTGTTTTCAGCCTAATACCAAACTGACTTTACATAAGGTAGAGTGGAGTGAGTGGCATTTAGGACTGAATTCTACAGAAATTATTTTAAAGCACTTAATAAAATTAATTTTTAGAATTAATTAATTTAATTTCAATATAGTGGAATAAATATTTCCATCCTTAATATTGTCTTTCCTTTAGCTACCAAGAATCCCATATTATGTTGCCCCCTATCTTGGAATGAATTCTTTCCCAGAAATCCTTCACATACTAGAACAGAGGTTCTTAATCTCTTTATGTTACGAAAATCTTTGACAGTCTTTAGTGGCTTATGGACCCTTCCTCAGAGTAATGTTTAAAAAATTTTTAAGACAAAATATATAGTATTGTAAAGGAATCCAAGTATAATTGAAAAGTTATCAAAATATTTTTATAAAACATCTTCACAGACCTAAAGTTAAGAATTCTCATTCTAGATTTTTTCTTTTTCTTTTCTTTCCTCAGGATCAACCTGACCTAATTCTTATTCTTTAAAGGCCCTGTTAGATGAGTATAATTCAATGAGTTTATGCAAACTAGTCAATCAATGTGTTTTAACCATCCTCAGTCATACCAAGTAAGCAATAAGTAGCTGCCCAACCTTGCCAGCAGTTCTATGAACAGGCCAAGAAGTCCTTATTCCTGAGATGTGAATGTGTTTGAATCTGGGTACTGTATCCATATTTTGCACAGTTCCATTTGTCCCTAAATTCTCCTTTATTTACACATGTTTTTCTTTTACGGTGTTAAAGAGAGCTCTAGAGATAGGAAAGTAGAAGCAGAAGCTGCTGTTTGGGAACAAATACAGCTTTGCTACAATCACATTTTTAACTCTGGATAAGTCATTTAACTGAAAGTGATCAGACTAGTGGCATCTAAGTGACACCACAGTGCATAGAGTGTTGGGTCTGGAGTCAGGAAGACTGTAGTTCAAATGTGACTTAGATGTTTGAATGGCTGCAGATCTCTTTATTACCTGAGTTAGTGATGTCATTGACTCTGATGGGTTAAATTGTCTTCTCTGTGCAGATGACTCCCAGAACTATATATCTAGTCCTAAAATCTCCCTGAGCAACAGTCTTCCATCATCAATTGTTATTTGGATATCTTAAACCAGAGGTTTCATAGGCCTCTCAGACTTAGATTTCATTATTTTCCTCCCACTCCCAAATATCTTTTCCCTCTTTTCTTAATTTCCCTACCTCTATGAAGAACAGCATCATTCTCCCAGTTACTGAAGCTCAGAACCTCAGTATTAGCCTCAATTCCTCACTATCTCTCATCCCACATACTTAATCCTTTGCCAAGTCTCATCGTTTCTACTTTCACAATATTTCTAGTATACAAACATCCCTTTCTCTCCAGTCACACAGTCACCACCCTTATTCAGACTCTCGTCACTTCCAGCCTTTTAATTGATTGCTATTTCTCACATCTTTCCTCATTTTAATCTAGCTTCCATTCAACTACCAAAGTATCATATCTAACCATGTCACATCACTACTCATAAATACCAGGATCTCTGCATTATTTCTGGGGTCAAATATAAAGTTCACAATTTTTGAAAGTTCTTCATAACCTTCCTCCTTCTTATCTTTCCAGTCTTCTTAATTGCAGCTAAAATTTATATAATGCTAACTATATTCCAGGCACTTTACAATTATTATCTTACTTGATCTTAACAACAATTTTGGGAGGTAGTTGCTATTATTATCTCTATTTTATAGTTGAGGAAACTGAGGCAAACAGGGGAAATGTCTTGTTTGGAGTTACACAGCTAGTAAATGTCTAAGGCTACATTTGAACTCAGGTTTTTTTGACCACAGGCCTCATGATCCATCCACTAAACCAGCTAGCTATGTACCTGATCTATGATCCACCTATAGTGGCTTAATTGCTGTTACTCATGCGCAACCTTCTGTTTCCATTTTTTACTATCTCTCTTTGGGCTTTCCTTTATGCAGAGAATGGTACCTTTCCTCAATTCTTCCTCTGATTTTTCATGACTTCCTTCAAGATTCATCTCAAATCCCACCATCTTCAAGAAACCATTCCCTGTTGTGGTGGCAAAAAATTGGAAAATGAGGGGATACCCTTCTATTGGGGAATGGCTGAACAAATTGTGGTATCTGTTGGTAATAGAATACAATTGTGCTGAAAGGAATGATGATCTGGAGGAATTTTATGTGAACTGGAGCCACCTCCAGGAATTGATGTAGAATGAAAGAAGCAGAAGCAGAAGAACATTGTACATAGAGACTGATACACTATGGCACAATCGAATGTAATGGACTTCTCTACTAGCAACAATGCAATGACCCAGGACAATCCAGAGGAACTCATGAGAAAGAATGCTGTCCACATCCAGAGAAAGAACTGTGGGAGTAAACACAAAAGAAAAACATGTGTTTGATCACATGGGTCAATGAGAATATGATTGGGGATGGGGACTCTAAATGATCACTCTATTGCAAATATTAATAATTTGGAAA
This sequence comes from Monodelphis domestica, assembly GCF_027887165.1. Classification (NCBI taxonomy): domain Eukaryota; kingdom Metazoa; phylum Chordata; class Mammalia; order Didelphimorphia; family Didelphidae; genus Monodelphis; species Monodelphis domestica. The sequence continues at coordinate 464,884,371 of NC_077229.1, read as the reverse complement.
TAATTATTGATCAATGATACATGTAAAACCCAGTGGAATTGCTTGTTGGCTATGAGAGGGGTGAAGAAGGAGGAGAAGGAAAGACCATGAATCAGGTAACAATGTAAAATATTCTAAATTAATTATCAAATAAATATTTTTTTAAAGAAGCCTTTCCCTGTGCTTCCAGCTACTAGTGGCTTCCCTTTTCAGATTACTTTCTAGCTCTTCTCTATCTTATATGTACCTAGTTATTTACATGTTATCTCTCCCATTAGGATGCTAGTCTCTTGAGAGGAGACAATTTTTGCCTTATATTTCCAGCACTTAACAAAATGCCTGACCCATAATAAGTGCTTAATATATTCTTGTTGGCCGACTGACAAAAGCATTTTACATATAGATAGTGTCTCAGATGACCTCTAACAGCTTACATTTCTAAACGTATTAGTGATTATTCATTATTGCTTTAGTGACATTTTTTTTTCTGTTTTCCCTTAGCTACAGTGGAAGCTTTTGAGAAGTGAGAAATGTATCTTATATTATCGTGTACCCTACATAGGCTCTAACACACAGGCTCACTCAAAAATGTATATGTTGAATGAATGGATGGATGAATGATGAAATATTTTGTAAGGCAGAACTAATTCTTCGGGTTAAGCACTTTATAGTCACATCTGAAAAGACCATTAATACTTTATAAAAATATGGGTTGCTTACTGTCATGTTGACATTGGTCTGAGCATATTTACTGTGTGTGGATGGCATTATTCTTTTACCTCTGAGGGAATTTGTAAAAGGGGAAGAGAATATGCACTGAAAAATATGAACAGGACTAGAGCAAACTACATGGCATAAATTATTTCACAAGCTTATTTTCAAGATCACTATAGTTATTTAAAACTCCCAATTAATTCCATTAAATGCTTTGAACAATTTCTGTAGAATTAAGTGCTAACTACCAATTATCTCACTCTACCTAATGTAGAGCCAGCTTGGTAGAGTAGATAGAATGTTAGATTTACAGTTAGGAAAACTTGGTTCAGATCTTGCCTCTGCCACTTAACACATAGTCACTATCCTGGACTAATTTAAGCTTTTTTCTTATCTCCAAAGCAGGGGTCTCCAAACTATGGTCACTTGTGGCCCCCTGAGGCCATTTATCTGGCCCCCACCACACTTCTGGAAGGGGAACCTCTTTCATTGATGGTCAGTGAGAGGAGCACTGTATATGGCAGCGCTGCAAAGTGTTGCGTTGCTCGCATACATTACTACTTCCGGTGACATAATCCTTTGCATGGCACCTTGTTCTGAGAGTAACTGAATGAGAACCAGGGCAAAGGATTATGTGGCTGCACAATGGAAGACGTCAGCATGGTGAGCAGCGATCTGAGGCAGGGGATTCCGCACTGTGTATACTGCTGCCCCGTATAGTGGTGGCGGTGATGGACCTGTGCAAGGTGTGACAGGCACATTTCAGCCAGCACTGCAGCCTCCACTATCCCAGACAGTGGCATACAGTGCCCAGCACTACCTCCAGAATTGTATACAGGCATCAGATAGTGGTGATCTGGCCCTCCGATGGTCTGATGGACAGTGAATTGGTCCCCTGTGTAAAAAGTTTAAGGACCCCTGCTCTAAAGGAACTGTTGTGTCTGCACACTGATCTCCCTTCCCTACCTAGGGTAACTACTCTGGACTTTAGATTAGCTTTCATCTTATTTTGCCCAGCATCAGGCCTCTACACATCACTCTTTGGTCACCATTTCCAAACCACATCTATACTGTCTTCTATTTCCACTTTCATTTATGTTTTGCCCCATTGGAAAGAAATCTCACTGAGGCTAAGGATTATTTTTGCTTACTTGAAATTTTATCCTCAAGAGATATAGTAAGTGCTTGACACATAGTTGAGTGCTTAATAAAATTTTGTCTAGCTTTTCATATGACCAAAGGCAAGTCACTGAACCTCTCTCTAAATGTGAGTTTCCTTATCTGTAAATGAGCGGAATGAGATCTAGTGGTTCTAAGATCTCTCTTAACTCTAACTCTATGACCCTGGTCTAAATATAGGAACAGATAATTTTGGGATGAAGCTATATAAAATTGTATTAAAAAAGAGTCATCATTATTGATTAGAGAAATGCAAATTAAAACAACTCTCAGATATCATCTCACACCTATTAGTTTAGCTAAAATGATAACAGAGCAAAATGACAAGTGCTTGAGGAGATGTGGAAAAATGGAGATGCTAATACAACTGATCTAATCATTTTGGAGACCAATCTGGAATTATGCAGAAAGAGTTTAAAACTGTGTATACCTTTTGATTCAGCAATAACATTATTAGGTATATTTTTCTAAGATTAACAGGGAAAAGAACTTTTATGTTCTAAAATATTTATAGCAGTTCTCTTTGAGGTAGCAATGAAGTAGAAATTAAAGGGGTTGTCCATCAATTGGGGAATGGCTAAACAAGTTGTGACATATTGTGATGGAATATTACTATTCCATAAAAATGACAAACAGAATAACAAAAGAAACATGGAAAGACCTGTATGAAATAAGCAGAACCATGAGAACATTAAATTCAGCAATGGAAGTGTTGTTTAAAGAGTGACTTGTGTATATAACTACATCTGGAGAAAGAACTGAAAAGAAAAATAAGCAAGATGTAGTTTCATATATATATATAAATATATATATAATTTTTAAAAATCCTTACTTTCCATCTTAGAATCGATACTAAGTATTGGTTCCAAGGCAGAAGAGTGATAAAGGCAAGACAATGGGAATTAAATGGCTTGCCCAGGGTGACATAATTAGGAAGTGTCTGAGTTCAGATTTGGACCCAGAACTATCTCTAAGCTTGGCTTTCAATCTATTGAGCCACCTAGATATCCCTTACATATATCATTTTATCAAATGAAGCCTTCTCAAATGGGAGGAGAAGAGGGAGGGAATTACCCTGGTATCTTAATGTAAAGAATAAATTAATTATTTTTTTAAAAAATTTATGATTTTATGATCCAATCTCCATTCCCCTAAATGACTCAAGATTGTTTTAAAATGCTAATTATTGGGGTGAATTGTTATTGCCATTTAAAAACCTTTGGCTTGTATAATCAGATATACATTTATCTCCTTCCAAGAGAAATATCAGGGTTGTACCTACTGTGTCAAAGAGGCTGGTCCATGGCCACAAATAGAAAGAAAATCTTATTGTGTATCATTATGTATGTACAATTTAGGGTCCCTAGAGCTTCAATTCCTTTCTGGTGCTAAGTTTTGGGTTTCTATAATTATATGACAAAATGATTTCTTAATTTAAGACCTTTCATGCAAAGGTCTAATCCTCCCTTGTGTGTTTTATCCCTAACCATCTCTGAAGCTTATTACCTGTGTGACCTTGAGCAAGTCACTTTACCTCTGAATCTCAGTTTCTTCAGCTATTAAATGGAGATAAAAAATATTTGATTCCTACTACACAGGATTGTCATAGAAGTCAAATGAGACTTAGGTAAAGTGCTGTGCTAGAAACTGGTGATATAAAGGACAAAAATAACTTGGTACCTACCCTCACAAAGTTTACGATCTAACATACATATGTGATGTACAATAAGATGTGAAAACAAATGTACTTCTTGAGAAGGTTCAGGCACAGTATAATTATTTACTTATATACAATAATGGTGGGTAGCTGAGCAGAGGATGAATCTTAGAGAGATTTGGAGCCTGCTTGGATGAAATTAGGCTGTTTATGAGTGAAAAAGGGAAGGAATACAATCTCACGTTTTTAAATAGATGTTACACTACACTTCAATGTACTGAACAAACAATTACAATGAGAGCAGCAGAAAAGATGTTTTATGACATCAAAACACTTGAGAGAAAACCGCAGTTTTTTTTTTAAATAGACCTTGAAGGTGGGCAACTGAAATATTTTCCAAATCTAAAAATTCATTTCAGAAATTCTACATTTGCAGATTATCCTACAAGCCAGCAGGAGATCTACAAGGAATTTTCTAGCATTGTAGTAGCTGCAAAGGTGCATTTTAGTAACAAAATTTTAGTTTCATAAGATGGGGACAACCCATGGTTTTCTTCCTTCTCTCAATAAAGCTAAATTTGAAGAGCTTGATCTTTCCTGCTTACACTGGTTAGATTTAGGAAATTTGGAAATGGAGCTATTGGAATTTCAAGAAAGCTCTATCTGGGAAAAATAAGTTCTATGATTTGTATGAAACACTTGACAAGATAGAAGAGATGACAAAGAACAGCATAGTTAGTTCTGAAAATGAAATCCTTTAAATGTGGAATACTCTGCCAAATAATCTTAAGTCAATGAAAGCACTTGGAATTTCTTTTCTTACTTTGTTTGGATCATCTGATGCTTGTGAGCAGCTATTTTCATCTTTGTATCATATCAAATCTGACCCAAGAAACAGATTAACAGATGACCTTAGTGCTGCATGTGTTGCTCTCAAACTTACAAAGTATGAGTCATGGTCAGACAAATTATTAGCATGCATACAACAGCAAAAGTCACATTAATTGTTCAAAAGCATGCTAAATACAAACTTTTACCTTTCAGTAAAAAGTTGTTTGTATCATTGAAAATTCTTTTATTGTGTTTTTCTTTTAAGACAAAAATGTTAATGTATGAGTTTTTTTTTCCTCTAAATTAAAACCTCAATATTCAGGTTAAATTGCAGAATTGGGAGTTTGTGATAAATATGTGGGTTTGGGATTGGAGTTTGGGCACTAAATCTCTAAAAGGTTTGTCATCAGTGAACTAGATAATCATGAAGGTCTCATCCATCTCTAAGTATATAATGTTGAATTGCTTGAATGGTATCTCTTCTTCAGTTAGAAACAAAGAGATAGTTTGATAACATAGTTAACATCAATAAGTAAGATATGCTAAGTATAGAGATTTGATCTCTTTAATGCTTATTAGAGGGGAAATAATGAGAAAATGCTGTCTATATAGTTACTTAAAAAGATATTTTTATGGATCTCTAGTTTTATCCCCTAAAACTGGAGAGCTGTTATGTTACATAACAAAATATACTCATATCCAGTATTAGAAAACATATAGGCCACAAATCTTTTGATTTCATTTGTTGTTGAGTCTTTTCAGTTGTGTCCAACTCTTTGTGACCCATTTTTTGGATTTTCTTGGCAAAGACACTAAAATGGCTTGCCATTTTCTTCTCCAGCTCATTTTATAGATGAGGAACTGAGGCAAATAGGTCAAAGTGATTTGACCAGAGTTACACAGCTAGTAAGTGTCTGAGGACAGATTTGAATTCATGATGAGTCTTCCTGATTCTAATACCAGTGATCTATCCACCATACCACTGCACCACCTGATTTTTTGATAACATATCTTTACTAAAATAGGATAATAAAAAAGGGTAGTTAAGAGAATGAATGAATTAGATAATTGAAGAAAGGATTCAAGTTTTTTCCCTAGGTCCTTGATTTAATATAAAAGTAGTCATGCTGCCCTAAATCTAGTTCTTCAAGAATGAGTCAAAATAAATTAAAAAATACATTCAGTTGATTATCTTGTTGGAAATGTTTGTCACTGAAGCTAGCTTTTGGCACTTACATATGTGGAAGATGATTTTACTTGAGGGATAGGAAATTCCTATAGGGAATTAGTTATGCTATGTTAATCAATAAACATTTAATAATAATCTCCTATGTGCCAAGCAATGTGCTAAATGCTGGGGAAATAAAAAGAAATCTTCAAGGAGTTGTGCAATTTTAGAAGGGAGTGATATTTTCACTTATGCAACATGACTGAAACCCTCCCTTCCCATCCCCCCCACCCACATATTTCAGATATAGAAAGGTGCCTAAAACAAGGAATAGAGAACAAATAGGTAAACCTTGAAATTCAGTTCTCATACTGTATATTATGGTCTCTAAATGGCATACTCAGTCCTTCTAACCATCAGTTTGTGAGATGGATAGCTAACATAAGTATACCCATATACGCAGTAAACAAGCATTTAAGCCTCAATTGGGAAATGTCTAAGCAAATTGCTGTATATGATTGCAACTGAGTCATAATAATCAATGAGCAGGCTAATTTTTTAAAAAATTGGAAAAAAACTATACAGAATAATGAATAGTGAAATGAGTAGAACCAAGAGAACATCATATACAGCTGCAGAATTAATACTGGTAGAATAAATTATAAATGTCACCTTTAAAGAGTAAATTGAAAGGTGAAAACATGAAAGTCTTAACTTACATGAACATATCTGTCTCCTGGATGATGATACCTTTTGTGATGCTGGAATTGTTGAAATTCAGATCCTTTATGTATACATGTGATTTTCCCAACTTATTGGCCTAAAACTGTCAGAAAAAAGAAATTAGATGATTTTATATGATTTTTTTATTGAATCAGTGACATGTCTTGGCAATCATTGCTTCCCTCTTTAATTGCTTATGGTCTATCCTTTAAATTATCCATTCCAAAAACTTTCTAGGCATCAACCTCAAAGTTCCCAACCTATATAATTTTCCTGTATGAAAAATCAAGACAGTCAAAATCAAGAAAATACAGTCTTATGTTACCATAATTCCTCAAACAGTACTGACAGAGGTTTTACAGTTACACTCATAAGTTCTTTCCACTCTAACCTACCTTGGGTTTTCTTAGCACTATCTGAAAGATTTATAGCAGTTAAGTCAAATTCTTCAGTAAAGTCACTTGGCCTACTTGGTTCCCTAACTAGTTATCACTAGACAATGTTCCCTTGGAGCTGCAATGAGACCTTTCTTTCCTGAGATGTTCTGGAAACATAGAAACATTAAGGCAACAATATAATGAAAAATGCTACTTAAATTCAATTTGAGATGATGCTGATGATGGGCACAGTAGAACGCTCTTGCAAGGTGATTGATAGCAGTATCTGGAGTGAAAGAAATTGATAGCAATACCCAGTAGAAAAAGTATGAGCTCTGGAGTCAAAAAACGTGGGTTCAAACCATTGGTTCTCGTCATGATATCCTGTATAACTTTGGGGAATTTGTTTGATGACTCTAGACCTCTGTCTTCTTATCTACATATGAAGAAAGAGAGAGTTAGCCATGATGATTTATATGATCTCTTCCTGTTTTAGACCCTAAGAATGGTGTTTTATTTTGCAGGAATTCTGGCTTTCTTCTAGAATTGTTCTCCTGTCTTAGATCAATTGGTATACATTTGCATCCTTGAGAAGGAAAAATCCTTGAGAAAAAAACAACAACAAAAAAATACAAGCACCCTGAGACTTGTGATGCTTTCCCACTCTTACTAGTTTGGGTGGTCTTTCTTTCCTGCTGTTTACCACCCATTACTTAGTCTCTGTCAACCAGTGAAGAGCTGGAGCAGTTAGGCAGGAAGAGAGATGAACAAGTTACAGTTTATGCTACAAAACTATGTGTTGAAAAACAATGGTACCTAGGAAATATGTTCTCAATAGTTGATACTGACTGATCCTTTATTACAAGGCATGAAGTTTAATTTAAACTCTAATAATCAAGCACCTACTCTGTTCACAATGATATGATCAGTACCATCCAGAATTTTAAAAATTACTAGGACACTATCTTGGCCCTTAAAGGACTTTCAATCTTGAGGAGGAGACATTTCTACATGAATAACTAGAAATTAAGATTTTAAGATGTATAATATTATTAGAATTCAGAAGAAGCAAGAGTCACTTATAACTAGAAGTATAGAAGAGAAGTATAAAAAGATCCCTTTTACAATTCTTTTAAAATTACTGAATGAAAAAACTGATTTCTAAGAGCATGATTAATCTGTGCTCCCAGATTCCACATGCACATCTGAGAAAGGCCTTCATTGCTCGGCTGAATCTGGAAACAGCCAATGGGCTTTATCAATCAATTCACAAAATCAAGTTAAAATTATTTTTTTGTAGTGCTGGGACAGATTTCTGATCTGCAATTTATATCTGAAGTGAATATTATATCCACTAATTCACTACTGAACTGAAATAGTACACACATAATATAGAAGTAAAAAACAAGAGAAGGTTGTATGGAATGTCTATAGGCATCTTACAGTAAAAAGTGATAGCCCAAATGTTAGCTACAGATTAGAATGAATATTGGATTTGGCATCAGGAGAGTTAGACTTGAATTCTAACTCTGGTACTTGCTAGTTGTGTGATGTTAGATCAAACACTTAACTTCTCTTTGCCTCAGTTTCTCCATTTAGTGCTTGTTGCCCAGGGTGGTGTTAAGGCTCAAATAAGATAGTATACATAGAGTGTTTTGCAAACCCCAATGCACCCCATAAATGACTACTATTAGAGGAGGAAAGACTTTTCTGATTAGGTTATTCATGTAAATCTTTATGAAGAAAATAATATTTGAATAGTGCATCAAAGTCTATATGGTTGATTATATTTTTTGAATCATGGTAAAGTGATATGAATCCAGGGTGCTATATTTTCCATGATTTATTATGTCATTTAAAATTGCATTCCCAGGATTCTGACTAGTCTGTCTAGTTTCTATTCTCAAAGGCATGTGAAAAACAGTATTGTTAATTTGAACTGGTTTGCATAAACTCTATTAAAATATTACTATACTGCATTCACATCAGTAGGAGTGACTTTGCATTTTGAGTTTTGCTTTTGTTGATTTGAATTTGAATTTTGTTTTGATTTTAATGGGTATATTTATGCAGGAATTATAATGGAAAATATCCAATGATTTTTGTCATGGGTTAATAGCCCTTTGGAAAGGATCTTCATACTCTTACCCCCAAACCTCTCCTTCAACACAATATTCCTCCATATCATAGAAGACTCTGGAATAAATGATTATTTTGGCATAAATTATCTGAACAATTGCATCAAAATTCTACTTGATTTTGTGTATATAGTCACAAACTATGTGTTTGTTACTACATATTCTGTTCCTCCATCTTGCTTTCTTACATAGAAAAATGAACATTGTCTGCTATAAAGTATTATATAGCAGAAGCATAAAACCTCCAAGCTTTTAGCAAAGTGTTCTGACATATATTTTGAAGAGGTTGTTTTCCCCATTTTTGTCAGACACTTTTATATGACCACTATGGTTTGGTTTGATTGTTGGGATATTAAACAGTGCTCAAGGTTTAAGTAAAATTCAGGTCAAGACTTCAAATTTACTGAGATTCTTTTCTGGAATCTCTTTTCACCTTACAATGAAATACAGGGATTTTCTTGGTAAATGACTATATTTTTCTTCAGTCAGTTTGTACTAGTAACTAAAGTGTAGAAGCAAATACTTGTTGAATTATTTCCCATTTTGCCACTTGTTCAATATGTGTTCTCTTTTCTTTACTGGTGCTTTTGTTAAACTGTCATTTCCCAAAGTCACCCCATCTCAATAGACCCTTTATGGTAATAAAGAAAAATTGCTAAGCAAAACTGACTGAAACACTGACAATTTCCAACAATATATGCCTCAGTTCATATCTGTGATCTACCATCTTGTAACAAGAGGAGAGGTGTTTGTTTGAAGCCTAGTCTTTGTTTCATTGATGTGAATTTTGACGTTGCCCTTTATATTATTTTGGTCCTTGTTCCTGTGGCCATATGTAATGGGCTGTAGGTAGATTCATTGACCTTGAATTCAAATCTCCATTCTGCTAGCTACCTGTGTGATAATTGTACAAGTCACTTAACCTTTCCAGGGCTCAATTTCTTACCTGTTAAATTAGGAAGTTAGGTTAGATGAATTCTAAGCTCCCTTTCAGTCCTAAATCTATGATCTATGATGTGTGCACATGATCCATGTATATTTTATTGGTACTGCTCATTTCCCTCTGTATTAATTTATATATCCTTTTGAAGTTTCTCTGAGTTCCTTATATTTACCATTATTTTAGGTATAATGGTATCATTACATTTACCTATACACTTTGTTTAGTCATTTTCCAATTTTAAAATACCTACTTTATTTCAAATTTTTGATGTCAAAGCACATTTTTTCCTAAATAGAACTACATACATAGTTCTACATAGAACCTTTCTTTCACTGACTTCTTTGAGATCTATATGTGCAATAACTAACTTTTTGAGTCAAAGGGAATTAATATCTTTCATTTTCCCCAATATATCTTGACTTTTTAATGCCTTCTGCCACATTTCTATGATCACAAGTATGTTTCCCCAAGACTGAAAAATCCAATTGTTCTTATTTGTTGATAGTTACTTCAACACACTCCCAACGGTAAAGTTAGAGAGGACACAGAATCAATCCAGTCTTGTTATTTCAACTTAGCCTTTGTATGGAAGTTACATGATTTTAGAGTTTTAAGTACTAAATCCCAAAGATAATACAAATTATTGTAACATATTAAAATGAGAGTATTTCTCTACAAAACAACTTTACACTCTGTTCCTCAGTAAAAATAAGTGTTTTGATGAATATTGATTTTGGTAACAGTACCTAAATGAGAAAAGAAAAACTCTTATTTAATGTTAATTTTTTTTTCTAGAAATGCCTTTGCTGTTTTTTTTTGAGGGTTTTTGTGGGAAGAAACAGGCTGTTTGGCTGATGTGCAATCCTATTTTCTCCTTTCTATGTCATCTTGATTTATTGTTTATTTTTTTAATAGCTCAGACAAACTATGTTCAGTGGACATAAACATTTGGCAATGTTTAAAGGGCATCGTTTCCACATGTGTCTGGACACTGGGAATTAACTACACCAGGAAATTGGAAATAAGCATGTCAGCAAACTGTTAAGTTTTTATTGAGCACTTTAAAACTTTATGTACTGATTTATAGCACTTGTATAGAGCAAGTGTGAGCTGTTGATCTAGGAACTGACATTTACTTTTTGTGTTTGGTTTCTGGGAAAGATCTATGGCCTGGATTAAAATATATCCCATATAAATGCATGTTGATAAACAAACAAACTATCTCAAGAGATAATGTAAGCAAATCAGTATTAAATAAATTCTCTCAAAAAGCAGCATCTGGTACTTGGAGAAGAGGTTACTTTTTGTTTCTACAGTGACAATTATAAGTTATGAGGTGGAAATTACAAATGGTTCTGTCTTGATGTCAAAATTGGGACGATGGTTCTGAAAGAAGCTTTGGGATTTGGAAAAAATGCTTATGGACACTTTGGTATATTTAGGAGACAATATATAGAACATCTGATATATAGCCTGCTCATTTATTGTTTGATTTACATGTTTATTCAGGAAGACATTTTCCCCTCTTGGCCTTAAGTATTTTACTGACTTTATCCCATGGATCATTATAGGGAGAGGAGTAATCCTGAATGGCAGGAAACTTAGTGCCCTGCAGAATTCTGGTAAAAATTAAAAAAAAAAAGATTATCTCATTTGTTCAGTAGCCCTGGCCTCATTGCATAGTAGCTGTGTTACTCCTCACTTTTTTACAGGTAGAAAGGTAGTGGCCATAGTTTCTTGGTTATAGCAATGAGGGTGAGAGTTGCAGGAATTTTATTGGCATGCATTTTGTAGGTGTGATCTCTTGAAGAAAATCTTAATGTAAGAAAACTAGGACTACAACCTTAAATTAGAGACTGAATGCTCAAATCACTTGAGGGCTGATTATCTGGATTCCTTAAACAGCTTTCCTGTTGAACCAAAAAAGAACAATTCCATTCTATATACTTCATGCAATCATTTGTGTGTGTGACATAGTACTGTGATTTCATCCATATAGGCAACTCCCCTCATGAAAACTCTTTATACCACTGAATATTAACACATGTTCTTCAATGAAGGCTTTAAGAAAGGAAATGTTTGGTGGACTAGAAAGCCAGATTTCCAGTTGGCAGACTTGGGTTCAAGTACTGCCTTTGAATTGTAAGGGCTGTGTAATCCTGGGCAAGTCCATATAGCCTCTGAGGTGCCTCTAGCATCTTTTTATAAAGATTTATGCATATACAGTAATAGTATTCCCTGCAGAGTTCCAAGTTTGTGGAAGATACAAATGAATCTGAACAAATAGTCCCTTCCCCCAATCGACCTTTCAAATTACTTAGAGAGAAAAATAATACCCGCAGAATCACTTAAGAATCGCAAGGGAATATATTTGCACTATGTGATGGCATAGTACTCATAGAATTTAGAGAGTAAATCATCACTTATTATAACTGCTAATGAAAGATTTTAAGAACTAGGTGAGTGTAGTATGCAGTGCACATACAAAAACAATTTACTGGGACTTACGCTAACTAATGGGACAGAAACACTAATTAGATGTAGACTTCTCAAAGCTAGTAATAAAACTTTATTAGTCCAATGTGTGCAAATATTAGTTTATATCATCTATTAGAAAATATAAACATTAATTCCATTAGGAACAAACCAACAATCTCATTTCCTAGAGCTTCCTAGTAAGCATTTCTTATACCCGAGTCTCAGTGACAATGTTTTCTCTCTGACCAACTAGAAATTATATGCCTGTTTCCAAGGTAGTTGCTTCACAACTTGGCAAATTTCCATCAGTCAGTCGTCACTACCCTCAAAAGAATATGAGAGATTCTTGAGTCTCAATGCGAGGAACAAGGAAGTCATCCTTAGTCATGCCCCAAGGCTTAAGAATGGGAATTTTTGGTGGGTTTCTTACCATTCTAGCTAAAAAGCATTGCTTGACTGTTGATTGGTGATTGATTACCTAAATTGAAAGGAAACTATCAATCAAAGCCAATGTTATTATTGTTTATCTGTTATTTGCCAGATTTGGAAGACACATCATTAGCAGTTTGCCAAATCTGGAGAACTTGTATTAGTTGTTTACCAGATTGGTTGGGGGCACACATATCATTAGTAGTTCTTTATCAAATTTAGGAAATACACAGACCATTAATAGTTTTTCAAATTGGGGACATAGATAGCATTGCCAAATATTCCACTCAAGTCCTTATCATAGAAAAACAACTTATGTAACAACTGCTCAGTCACAAAATAGAGGTTTAAAACAAAATGGAGTTCGTTGTGTGAAGATCACACATTTATTTCCATTACATTTTGATTTGGGATTTGAAGGGGCTATAGGAATAAATGGATGGAGAAAAGATAAGATAAAATTTAGGTAGACAAAAATGACATAAGCAAAGGTAAAGAATTATAAATAGACATGTCATGTGGCATGTAAGGAAGTAGACAAACTAGAATCATCTAATGGGAGTCGTGTGTAATATAGGAGAAGCAATCTGATATAATTAATAGGGAGAGTCAAGAAGACTTTGGGGTTAGCAGGAGCTAAGTTTAAGTTCTGGCTCTGACTCGTATAAGCAGCATGGCCATGGAGACACCACTTAAACTCTCAGTGTCCTGGACAAGTCTTCAATACAGACATCTTGTTCAGCTGCATTGACAGAGGGGTAAGAAAATTGTAGGATATGACCATAGGGGAGAGGGATAGGTGATATATTTATTTAAATTACATGGGAACAGATTCTGAAGGACACTGAATTGCAGAACTGAAAGATTTGGACTGCTTCCTTAGGAAGCATATGACAGATGCAATTCTTTAAAGAAATTAATCTAATTTGGCATATTAGTAAGTAAGTTTTTGCTGTAATGATATTCTCTGGAGCAAGAGTTATGTGATAGTAAGAATTAAAAGAATTGATTTTAAATGTACTGCAAAGAAATACTAACAGGAATTTAAAGAAAACATGGGGAATTACGTTTTTTGAGAAAGTCAAAGATGATCCCAGGGGTCAATTCTATTCAATAGTTTTAAAATCAACTATTTAGAAGAAAATACAGAAAGTTTTTCCAAATTGCAGGTGATACAAAGTGGGAAAGGATATTTTAATGTAATAAATGAAAAGAATCATGATACACAATTATTTCAACAAGGTAGGACACCGGACAAGGTGAACTTAATAGAGATTAATATAAAATCATATCTTGAGGCAAGCAGGTGGCTTAGTAGACTGAGACCAGGCCTAGAAATGGGAGGCCCTGGATTCAAATCTTGCTTCAAATACATCCCAGCTGTGTGACCTGGGCAAGCCATTTAATTCCCATGGCTTGCCTTTATCACTCTTCTGCCTTTGAACCAATGCAGAGTATTGATTTTAAGATGGAAGGCAAAGGTTTTAAAATAAGCAAATATCACATTTTGGTCTCCTGATAATCAAGCATGTATTTATATTCTGGGGTAAACTCAGGATTGACATTAGTATTAATAAAAATGGAGATGCTATTTGATTTAAAACTTAATATGGGCCAGAAGTATTATGCAGCTACAAACAAAATAACTCTAATATGTAGGTACTATTGAGAGAAGTATTATTGGAGAGAATAGTCTCATTACATTTCATGATGTTCAGAGTACAGTTGGAAGATAATGTGCCTTTCTGGTATTATAGTTTGAGAAACACTGATGAATTAGACTTCACCCTGTGACAAGGAAATCACTTTAAAAGACTGATATATATTAATTTAAGGTCGCCAAGGAATTCAGCTATGTAATTCCTAAATGAAAACTCAAGTCAGCAGTCAACCTTTTATGGAGTTTAATTACAAACAGGAGGAAGAAAGGTATTAGAGATAGAGAGAGAGAGGGAGAGAGAAAGGGGAGAGAAGGGAATAGGGCTTAAATACCCCTTCTGTTTAGGCTGGGCCAAAAGGCCCAAGCCCTTAGATAGCTGAGGCAAAGAAAAGAGATCAGTCCCTATCACTCACGTGACCAAAATGGAGAAACAGTCTCAGGGGCCTCCACCTCCAGCTTCCTTCAGAGCAAGCTTCTCAGAGCACAACCTCTCAGAGCAAAACCTCTCCAACCAACCACCCCTCAGTCCTCAGACCCCCGCTATCTTTAAGGAAAACATCCAAGTTCCCTCCCCTCAGTTCTCACATCTACCAATCACTGTCCATGTCTTCCCTGTGCCAATGGTGGCTCTAGCTTAACCCAGGACCGCCCAGAGGTCTGTGGCTTTGCACATGTCTGTTGAAGGTCATATTCTCAAATAATTAAATCTTGATCCTTTGCTGCAGCCCTTCCTAAATCCTGTTACCCTGAGTAGGGTGGAGATTGGAATAATTAAATTTTGATCTATGCTGCAGCCCTTTCCATTGTTCAGCAAAAGGTTTCTGTCCTAAAGTAATCTTAAGAAAGGAGGAGGAGGAACCTCCCTTGCCAATGGGGTTCACATTCCAATAGAGTTCCCACTATCAGTATGAAATTCCCTACAAGCATGAAATTTCCCAATGGTGAAATTTCCAACATTTATAAGTCTAAGAAATTTTAAGATTTACAACCCAGAAGAAGATAGCCAGGATGTCCATGGATCCAGAAAGCATAACATAAGGAATGATTGAAAATATTCCTCACGAAGCAAAGTATAGAGAACAAAGGACACTAGAGTTAGAAAGTCAAGATTCATATTGAATCTCTAATTTTTCCCTAGGGACATTGCACAGCAAAATTCAGTCCTGGGGGACTCAGCTTCCTCATGTGAAAGGTTATTTTCAGGTGAGACCATGAATTTGAATAGAAATTTTTAGTTACAATCATCTTGGAATTGGTTTGTAACCCTATGTATTTTATTATATGAATTAAAAAAATATTCTAAGAAAAAGTCTTTAGGTTTCCCCAGATTGCCAAAGTGGACCATTACACAAAGAAGGGTTAAAAATACCTGAGTTAGATTATGTCTAAGGTCTTTTCTGGTTGTAAATGCCTTATGAATTAGAGATGTTTAAATTAGATACAATTCAGATATTTAAATACTCTCATGTGGAAAAGGGAATGTATATTCTACTCTAGAAAACAAAGATGAGAAAATGGATGGAAAATGGAATGCAATTTCCAGATCTACGGAAGAAAGAATGCTCTAGGTTAGTGATGGTGAACCTTTAGAGTAGAGGTGATTGGAGAAATATCGTCAGGTGCCTGTGAAGAGGGGGAAGGAAGCAACCCGGCCCTATGTCGCTCTGGCTTTCTATTAATGAACTCTAGCAATCTCTGTACTGGGGAAATGGCACACACGCTCAGAGAAGGTTCTGAGTGCTCTGCCTGGCACACATGCCATAGGTTTGCCACTGAAGAGTTCAAGGTATGAATGAATCATGAAAGTATTAAAGATGTATTCAAAAGCTAACTCTAATGAGCTCAGTTCTCATGTACCAGACTTATGGATATATTTCTAATATTTCACATGATTGATTTCTGGATCTTTGAATTAAATTGGAGTTCAAATCTTATAGAATTCAAACTTCTCCCCATGTCTGCCAGAAGGTTGGTTAGCAATTTCTATAGCTTCTTTGGTATGGCAAAGGCTCTAACTTAGCTTTTGTATGAGATGGGTCCAGTGTGCTGAAGGAAGGACTTTCAAATGAACTTCTGGGCTGGATGATAGCTACTCCATTGTCTTAGGAAGTATCTCTTTTATCTTGATTACCAGTCTGATGCTAATTTTTCTGCCATGTCAACTGTTTGATTAACAATCTCCCACCCTCCATTCCTTGGAACCTCAATAAAATCTAGTATGCCTGTCTGAGACTCTCTCACTATCAGAGCAGGACCCTACAGGTTGTTTTCAATTCTTTGCCAAAAAAAGATATAAAAGAGATAAAAAAAGAAAGGAAAGAATTTATATGAACAAAAATATTTATAGGAGCTCTTTTTGTATAGCATAGTGGTAGTCTCTCAGTGACCAAGAATGACTATTGTCCTTGTGCATTATCATCTATTGATGTACCCTCATGTGGCTTTGGAGTCCAAAGGCTGAGGCACACAGTTTGTGGCACATGGGGCATGGGACGCCGGTTGTTACGGGAGGTGCGGTTGTGGCCTGGTGTCGGCGTTCACTCGCAGCGGCAAGACGTCGACGTCGCTCATCTTCAAAGGTGGTGGTGGCGTGGTTAATGTGGGTTCACCAGCTGCTTCTGATAGAGGCAGTGAGTTCTAGTTGCTTTGGTGTCATGCCAGCCCACTTCAAGTTGGACTTTAGCTGATCCTTGAATCTTTTCTTTGGTCGGCCTTGTTTCCTGAGTCCAGCTGACAGTTCACCATAGAATACCTGTCTTGGTATTCGCTGTGGGTCCATGCGGATGATGTGTCCAGACCATCGTATGGGTTTTGAGGACCAGGACTTCAATGCTGGTGGAGTTGGCTCTGTCGAGGACTTCCTGGTTGGTGATTCGGTCCTGCCATTGGATCCTCATGATTGACAGGAGGGAGCGATGGTGGAATTGCTCCAGCTGTTTCATGTGCTTCCGGTACAGTGTCCATGTCTCGCAACCGTACAGGAGCGAGCTGAGGGCCACTGCGTTATACACTTTGAGCTTCGTCGCAGTGCTTACACCGCTGTGTTGGAGGACTTTGCAGCGCAGCCGCCCGAGTGCCTGGCTGGCCTTTTGGATCCTGGCATTAATCTCGTGGTCTAGGGACCCGTCGTTGGCGATGGTGCTGCCCAGGTACTTGAAAGTGTTGACGTTAGAAAGCTGCGTGCTGTCGATTGTAATGCACGGCTGGTTCGTTGGCCTCCCTGGTGCAGGTTGGAACAGCACCTCTGTTTTGCTGAGGCTGATAGTCAGGCCAAACAGTTTTGTTGTGGTGGAGAAACTGTCCACAATGATTTGGAGATGATTTTCTTGGTGGGCCATGAGAGCACAGTCATCTGCAAAGAGAGCTTCCAGGATGAGTCTCTCTGTTGTCTTTCTTTTTGCAGTCAGGTGGCGAAGGTCAAATAGTGAGCCATCCAGTCGGTATTTGATGTAGACGCCCAGGTCTAGATCCATCACAGCATGTCGTAATACCTGGGTGAAGTATAGGTTGAATAGTACCAGAGCGAGGACAGAGCCTTGTTTCATGCCATTGGAGATGTTGAAGCGATCTGAAGTCTCTCCACCGGATAGGACTTCCCCTGTCATGTCGACATGAAAGAGCTAAATTGGTATTGGTAATAATAATGTATAAACTTATATTCTTTCCCAAAGCCAGTGTCTTGAAATTAATTACAATAGTTACATATGTGTAATATGTATATATGAGCATATGTACATGTTTATATACATATATATGAGTTTTATCAGAAATATGACATATATAAACACATAGATCTATAATTAAAAGTCACTTCTAACTGATAAGTGACTCAAAAGATATGAACAAATTGTTCTCAAAATAATTAAAAATTATTTTCAACCATAAGAAAAGAATGCTTTAAAACAGTAATAACGAGAAAAATGCAAATCAAAATGGCCTTGAGGTTTCAATTCTCACTCTGCAAATTGCCAAAGATGACAAAAGCTGAGATGCCAATTTTAAAGGGGTTAGAGGAAGGGTTACAGGGGGACACTAGCATATTATTGATGTAGCTGTAAATCAATGTGACCATTTGAGAAGTAATTTGAAATTTGGAAAATAAAATGATTATACTATTAGGCCTATTCCCTAAGAGGTCTTAAGGGGGCCATGGATAAAAAGAAAATTACCATATACACCAAAATGTTTATAGTGATACTATTGCATTAGAAAAGAGCTGGAAATAAAGTAGGTATTCATTGATTGGGGAATGGCTAAACAAATTACAGTATATAAATATAATGAAATTATCTTTGTTGTAAGAAATTATGTATTTAATGAAGAGATATTTGTATTTGATAAGTATATGATGAAGCAAGAAAATAGCTACATGAACTTACACAGAATGAAATAGAACCAAGAAAATAATGTAAACAATGAAAATAGAAAAAAAATCTCAAAAAATCAAATGAATATTGCAAAATTACAAGAAGCAAGCATAAAGGTGCAGCTAGATGGCTTGAGAGCCAGGTCTGGAGATTGGGGGTTGTTAGTTCAAATCTGGTCTTAGACACTTGTTAACTGTGTGACCATGGGCAACTCACCTAATCCCCATTACCTGACCCTTATTGCTCTTTTGCCTTAGAATCAATACACAGAATTGACCTTAAGATAGAATTTAAGAGTTAAAAAAAAAACAAGCTTAGCTGCAAAGAATATATGAGAAAAGAACTCCTCCCCATGTCCTTCTAGAGGTGAGAGTTCCGTTAATGTTTTATACTGTACCTATTTTCAGAATTTTAAAAATGTATTGATCAGTTATTCTGGTTTGTTTTCCCCCATTTTTGTCCTTAAAATATTATTTGGAATGCCTCTCTGGTAGAGGGAGGAGTGGGAAACCTGGGGAAATTATGTGATGTATAAAGAGAAAGTATATCAATCAAAACTTATTTTTAAAAAGATAGAGGTGAGGAGAGAGTTCATTTCAAGCCTGGAGAATAGTCTTTGAAAAGATAATAAACTGGCAGGAGATGGAATGTCATATATGAGGAAGAGTAAGTAGGCAAGTGTGGTTGGAAATGTGGGTTGGGGTCATCTTGTTAAGGACTGTAATACCAAACAGTAGAGCTTATTATTTTTATCCTGGAGGCCACAAAGCATCATTGAAGATTTTTGAGCCATGGAAAGACATAATCAGATTTGTGATTGGGCAGAGTATTTTGGTAACTATGTGGAGGATGAATTGGGAAGTGGAGAAGTGAAAGTATCTAAACTAATTAGGAGATTATTGCAATAATGCAGGCAGATGATGAGGATAGAAACTAGGTAAGGTAGTAGCAATGTATGAGTGTAGAGAAGGGCATGACTATAAGAGATATTTAGATAAAATTGGCAATATTTGGATAACTGTGTCTGTGGGAATGAGGGATAGAGAAGATTCTAAAATTGTGAACTTGGGTGACTCAGTGGGTAGTGGAAGAGAAGGTTTGGGTGAGAGAAGGGAGGATATGAAGAGTTCTGTTTTAGACATTTCGAATTTGAGATCCCTGTGAGATTTCAGGTGAAAATCACAGTGGATGGTTATTTTGAGGTTTAAAAAAAGGGTTTGATGAAGAAATTTGGGAAACATATGTAAAGAGATGATTAATTAAACTCACATGAGGATATATTTAAAGATGAAGAGACTATTAGAGATTATTTCGTATAATCTCTTAATTTTACAGATTAGGACCCTCAGGTCTTGAGAAGCTGTATGACTTGTGTGAAGTCACATAAAATTCATGAAAAGCAGTGTTATATAGTGGACAGTAGACTGAACTAATAGGCAAGAGAAATCTGGTTTCAAAATTTTAGTTTCACTTACCACTTGTTTGTCCCTAGGTAAGTTACAAATCTGAGCCTTAGTTTCTTTGTCTGTAAAATAGGGATGAGCAGAAGAGCTATGATACCAACCTTTCAGGACTGCTATGAATATTATATGAGTTAATATATGTGAAGTGCCTTGCAAATCTTAAAGTGCAAAATAAATATTTATCATTATTATGGTTGTTATAATTATTGTCAGTAATAGAAGTAGTGATAATGGTGGCAGCAGCATTGCTAATAGTAATAGTAGTAGTGGTAGTAGGTGGTGGTGATAGTAGTAGTAGTAGTAGTAGTAGTAGTAGTAGTAGTAGTAGTAGTAGTAGTAGTAGTAGTAGTAGTAGTAGTAGTATGGACATAATACTGAGTTGGGAGGGACTAGAGTAACTTGAACACATTAAGCACTAAATAAATGCTTTATCTACCCATTTAGAGGAGTATTAGCCATTATCTTGTAGGAGTCTCTCTTGGCTTAGGCAAGAATGATAGGGAGCTAGTGATGAAGAGGAAAGAGAGAACCTGAATCAATTTTGAACAACTGGCAGGATTTGGTAATGAGGAAATGGTTTATGTGTGAGGAGACTATGGTTTGAGGAGAATAGTTTCTGAGTAAAATAGAGATTATGATTAAATTAGGTCTGACCAAAGAATAAACCATATTTTTAGGCTTAGAAAGCTATCCTATTAGAAAAGAAGAAAGCAAGAATTTTAAAGTGCATACTACATGCTAGGTGCTATGCAAAATATTTTACAAATATTGTTTCATTAAATCATCACAACAATCCTGGAAGGTATGTCCTTTTACCATCTCCATTTTATAGTTAAAAAACAAACAAACACGTGACTTTAAATGGTTGTGTAGCGCTTTTTCAGTAGTAAACGTCTGAGGTCAAATTTGAACTCAGGTTTCTCTGGCTCTCAGCTCACAGTAGTATCTATTGTTCTCCATTGCTGCCTCTAAGCCAAAGGAGACAGGAGTCTATTCCCTATATGAAGATGGAGTCTCCTTTTTAGCATTTGTGATAACTTTCAGCATTTCTTGAATTTTTACTTTATTAATTGACATTTGTTGATCTATTTTCTTTGTGAAATTACTTTGCCATTTTGTATTTGGCCTTCACAAGACTGTGGCACCTTGAAAAAGTCTGTAACTTGCTTGACCAGAGAGACTGAGATTCATCTTTTTTTCCCTATTTGCTATAGCCCAGAATATGAAATTCTATAATACATAGATATAATGCTCAATGGATTTCTATGTTTTTGCCCACCCAGTGAAAAGATCATTGGATTTGGAGTCAGAGAATGTGAATTAAAATCCTAATTTTGGCACTTTCTATCTCTAGTATCCTGGGCAAAGCATTTACCTTTTCTGGATCTTGGTTTCCTCATCTATAAAATGAGAGGATTGGACTAGGTGCTCTCTGAAGTCCCTTCCAGCTCTAAATTTGTGTTACCAAATCTAAATGCAGCCCACTCCCTTTTAATGTGCTTTAGTGTGGAGGATCATCATACACAACAATATGAAATAGCCTCGTATCAGAAAGAAGGGAGAGAATTGGATAGAATTCGTTAAAGGAAATGTACAATTCCCTTAGTCTTTTTGATTAGTTTCTTTGGTACTTGGAGCTAATTCCAAGAAAATATGGCAATGGAAAAACCAAGTGCTTTGGGGGGTCTTATCCTGTGTTGATATGAGCCTGACATCTCAGCCCAGAGTAGCTCTTAGGTCAATCTTCTTCCTCACTGTTCCCATTTGGGAACATGTTTGCTTCATGTTCTCTGGCTTCAACCATGAGTCACGACTCTCTAACCCTGTCAGAGAGAATGATGGATGCTGCTTAAAAACAAACAAAAAACCCCATTCTGCAAAGAGTAAGGCGGAGGGGTACTCTGTGGCAAGTAATTAAAAACAATCCTGCTATGTTGGAAGCAGTTCTCCTACCTCCTGCCACCCTGCTGGCCTCTATTATGCTGCCTGGCGAGGCTGACTCCCTGGCTCTCCATTCTGCCAGTTCACTTCTGCTGGCCCTGTTTCTCTAATCATTTGGCAATCCTTCTTACCATTACCAGGCCCCTTTTCAGGATGCCAAGCTTTGGACGAGGTTGGGGGTGGGGGCTTTGGCACAAAGAGGACTGGTGTCTTTGAAGCTTTTCCAAACATCCCTACATTTGAACGGTTGGCTGGTAACAATATGTACTTTCTCTTCTGTTTTTTTTTCCCCCTTCCAAATTTGTGCCCTAGCTGATTTCCAATTTTCTTTCTGACAACGGATAAAAGGAATAGCAAACAACATTTTTAGAGTTGCCAGGGTGGAGGGCACTAAGCGTCCATCTGCTCCTTTGTCAGTCATTCACATCTCCATTTGGAGGGTGGGGGCACATCTCTATTCTATATGCAATTCTAGGTAACTAAGTTTTCAAGCAGAGTTGAAGAAGCTGACAGATAAATACTTTTATTCTCTAAATATGTAGCTCTCAAATTCACTTATGATTCTTGCCCAATTAAAGATATATGTCCTGTTTACATGGATTTCATACTTTTTAGATTGTCTAAAATCCTTTTTTTTTTTGCCCATTGGTAATAAAAGTGAAGGGCACCTTGGTGGGATCAGTTGATAAGAGTGCAGTGCCTGGAGTCAGGTAGACCTGAGTTCAAATCCAACCTCAGATATTTAGTAGTTGTGTGACCCTGGGTAAGTCACTTGACATTT
Source organism: Monodelphis domestica (assembly GCF_027887165.1). Taxonomy (NCBI): domain Eukaryota; kingdom Metazoa; phylum Chordata; class Mammalia; order Didelphimorphia; family Didelphidae; genus Monodelphis; species Monodelphis domestica. The sequence goes on along the minus strand of NC_077229.1, from coordinate 464,861,543 downwards.
TTCCCCAGTTTCCTCATCTGTAAAATGAACTGATGAACACTATTGTGCCCAAAAAGAAGAATTAGACACAACTGAAAGGAATGAACCACTAAAGAAAAATGAGCCAGGGACTGGTACATTCTTTTTTTTTTTTTTTTTAACCCTTACCTTCCGTCTTGGAGTCAATACTGTGTATTGGCTCCAAGGCAGAAGAGTGGTAAGGGCTAGGCAATGGGGGTCAAGTGACTTGCCCAGGGTCACACAGCTGGGAAGTGGCTGAGGCCAGATTTGAACCTAGGACCTCCCATCTCTAGGACTGGCTCTTAATCCACTGAGCTACCCAGCTGCCCCCTGGTACATTCTTTAAGAGTGAGAAGAGGAGAAAAATTGCTTTCTTTGTTGTTTGCACACTCCCTATTAAAAGGAGGATTTGTCCAAATGAAGCAGAGAATCACTTTTCTGACACCTTTGTACCTTCCACCTGATGTATTTTCTTCATCTTTTTTAACAGTAGTTTAGGAGTGCAGTTAAGCCTCAGCAACATACTTGATTGAATACCAAAACAATGAAAGTCTTATTCCCAGCTACACAGTCAAAGGGGACTAAAAAGTTAGGTGGGGGGGGGGGAGAGACAAACAGACAGACAGACAGACAGACAGACAGAGAGAGAGAGAGAGAGAGAGAGAGAGAGAGAGAGAGAGAGAGAGAGAGAGAGAGAGGCACAGAGACACAGAGACACAGAGACAGAGAAACCACAAAGCAAGACTAGCTTCTATTAAAGTGCCTTTCTTCTGGATAAACATCTCCTGTACCTCAGAAGATAGAGTAGGAGCTATTGGCATCTACAAAGGCTTGCCGAAGTGAAGTTTGTAGAATCATATTACAGAACTAGAAGATACTTTTAAAAGGAACTAGAAGAGACCCTAGAGCTTATCTGGTCTAATCCCCTTATTTTACATATGAGTAAACTGAGGTCTCAGTGACTTGTCCAAAATAACATGGTAACAGTCTGATCAGAGAGTTGCCTTCTGGCATTTCTCTGCTTCCTCTCCTCCCCCCCTCCGCCCCCTCCCAACCCCCACCCCCAACATGAAAAAATCATGTCTGATTTTCCAAGCACAAAATTTGGTTCATGTAGATTGAGACCAGTTAGGAAGCAGAAACAAACCAAAACTCCATCAGATTAATTAAGTATGATTTCCTATTGGGACAAAGGACAGTTGGCTCTTCTCCAATGAGAAGACTCTTAGGTTAATCATCAACAGAGTCTTGTCAGTGATTCATCTAATAGAAAACTCTTATTTTGAAACTTGAAACCTGGCCAGGTGTTTTGAAAGGGCTTTTGTATGGGCTTTAAGAACTCCCTTAGCACCAGAGCTAAATGGCATAAAGTCTCAAATGAAAATATTCAAAGGCTGTGAAGTCATACTAGTGTTCGAATTGAGGGGAAGGGGAAAATCTCATGAACCTCCCTGGATAGAGATTGTTGTTTTGCCCATTTACCTAGGTTTGGGATTGTGTTTCCATTCGCTGTCTTTAAAAGATTCTTTCAGTTACTTGTAAGAAGTTGCCCTCTGCCTCTCAGCATACCGTGAAACCTTCTCTTTTAATACTGTGTCATCTCCCATGAGGGCTCCTCCTTGAAGGCACAATCGTAATTAGTCCTGATCCAGGGAGCAGATGGAGAAAACTGACTGTAGCAGAAATGAATTGGTTAGATTCCTACCTCTTGAGTGGCTTGTACTAGGAAAAACAATCTAAAACTCTAGGAAATTACTTTCATTGTGTGTGTTTGTTTTTACCGGCCTTAACCAACTGATAAATGTCAACTTTACACCATATTGATTCAATAAGACTTTATCCCACCCTACAGAAATGGCTTAGAGTCAAGGAAAGGACACTCCAGAAATCCACAGATGAATTTAATCACCAGAACTGCATCTGGCCTGGACAGCCATCTCTTTAACATATAATTGGGGCTAGAGCAGCAGATGTTTACTTTACAATCTGGGAAATCTGGGTTGGGATCTATGAAAAATATGGGCTTGCTCTAGTGGTTGGCATTTCCAGTACTGGCCAAGTCAAATGGAGTTTGAAAGTTCTAATTCTCTTCTTATCTGTGCAACTGCAATAGATATTGTATGATAAAGATTTGGAGCTTTAATGACTTTAGTCAGATGCAGACACAAAAGTTTGCCTACCTTCTTATTTAAAATTATATAAAAATTATATATATGTAAATTAAAGGACACACTGGAATCTGCCTAGATCAAAGAATCTTTTGTATTATTATTTGCTCATTATAGGCTATGACAAAAGGAAATGATGGCTAAAATAGCCATCGAATCTTTGAAAATTCCCATACTTTCTTTTCTCCTGAAATTAGCTGTATAGAATAACAAGGCAGCCTCTCTAGCAGTGCTTTCCTCATGGGTGTACCATGGCATAGAGTATGGTAGAATATAACAGTACATTTTGAATTAGCCCTTCAAATAGTTTCTAGAGAAAGAACTATTAAGAAATTTGGGGAAAACTTTGCTTTCTGAAAGTGATCAATCAGAGGTGTCCAGGAGTCAGCTTGAACTAGCTTGGGAAAGCTAATTATTAAATAGTGAGTATTTTCATTTTGGAAATGACAAATTCTACAAATCAGGGATTGGTTTTTTGTTTTGTTGATTGTATAGATGTAAGAAAATAATAGATATGTTAATAATTCAAATTAAACTTTAAAAGTATGTCCTGCATACATTTTCCACCAGAGAAAAGGTTGTTAAATATTTACTAGGACATTACTGGTTATAGTATTGCTCCAAGTTACATAGTTCCTAAGGCAGTTATGAAGCATGATATCTGGAAGGCTGAAGGAAGAGATTTAAACAACTAAATGGGAACTTAGCAATTCATCTCAGACATGGGCCCTTTTTTTCTCTAGAAAACAGATCACAATTATGAGATATAAAATGAATAATTTTGATTACATTAAAATAAAAAGTTTTAGAAGGGAAACAACAAACTGGGGGAAAATTTCATAGCAAATTTCTCTGATAAAGGCCTCATTTCTCAACTATATAGAAAACTGAGTCAAACTTATAAGAACACAAGTCATTCCCCAATTGACATATTTGATAAAGGCTATGAAGACAAGTCAGTCTCCAACTGACATACGATCAAAGGATATGAACAAACAATTTTCAGATGAAGATATTAAGGCTATCAATAATCATATGAAAAATGTTCTAAATCACTTTTGAAAAAAGAAATGCAATTTAAAATAGCTCTGAGGTACCACTTCACACCTATTAGATTGGACAGTATGATAGTAAAGGAAAATGATAAATATTAGAGGACATGTGGCCAAATTGGGACACTTATATATTGTTACAGGAGTTGTGAACCATTCTGGAGTGCTATTTTGTAACTCTGCCAAGGGGCTATAAAACTGCATACCCTTAGATCTGGTAATACCATTACTAATCCTGTATCTCAAAGAAATTTTAAAAAGGGTGGGGAAGGACTTGTAGAAAAGTATTGATAACAGCTTTTATAGTAGCAAAGAATTGAAATTTGAGGGGATAGGTATCAATTGGGGAATGGCTGAACAAAGAATGCTATCCAGTTCCAGAAAAAGAACTGTTGGAATCAGAATGTAGAACAAAGCAAACAGTTTTTCATGTTCATTTGATTGTGCTTTTAGTTTTGAGGTTTTGGTTTTATATGTGTGCTCTTATAACAATGACCAATATGGAAGTATGTTCTGTGTGATAACACATATATAACCCAGATCAAATTGTTTACCATCTCCAGGAGTGGGGAGATAAGGGAGGTGGGGAGGCAACTTGGATCTTATAAGTTCAGAAAATACATGTTGAAAATTGTTACTATGTGTAATTAGACAAATAAAATATTTTAAAAAAGAAAACAGCACTTAGAAAATAGAAAATAAATAGACTTTGAAAGCAGTAATAGATCACCTTCTACTCTCCTTCCCCTACACTCAGTAATATAATCAAACATTGAAAATGAATTAAAGTACTTATACTGGGTAACTATGTGGTATAGTCAGCCAGGAGGTACAGTAGAGAGAGTGCTGGACTCAGAGTCAAGAAGACTAATATACCTGAGTTCAAATCCAACATCAGAAACTTACTAGCTGTGTGACCCTGGGCAAGTCATTCAACCCCTTTTTGCCTTAGTTCCTCATCTGTAAAATGAACTAGAGAAGGAAATGGAAAACCACACCAGTATCTTTGTTAAGAAAACCCCAAATAGAGTCATGAAGTGGTGGACACAACTAAAACAATTGCACAACAGCAATAGTTACCCATATGTCAGTAGATCCTGAATTGGGAAATATGGGGCATACAGAGAAGAAAAACTCCCAATCTCTGCCTGCATATAGCTTACAAAGAAATATGGGCAAAATAACTAACATAAGACAAATAGTTCTTAGTGCTCAGTTAATAACATGGGAGATTAGTATTGTAGGAGCTCATCAGAAAGAGGACCAGTTAGCATCATCAGTGGTCAAGGAAAAAATTAATTTTTGGGGGCAGCTAGATGGCTCATGAATTGAGAGCCAGACCCAGAGATGGGAGGTCCTGGGTTCAAATGTTGTCTTAGATATTTCCTAGCTCTGTGACCCTAGGCAAGTCACTTAACCCCCTTTTCCTAGTCTTGAAACTAATACACAATATTGATTCCTAGAAGGAAAGTAAGGGTTTTTAAAAAAGTTAATCATTACAGCTAATATTTGTATAGCATTTTACAATATGAAAAGTGCTTTACATGTTCTTTTGTTTGATATTCTCAACAATTTTATGAAATAGGTGACATTATTATCCCTAATTATATATGAAGTATTACATGACTTTTGTAGGGTCAAAAAATTGGTAAAGTGCCTGAGGTGAGGTTCAAACCTTCCAACCAACTCCAAATTAAAGATGCTATTTGCTATATCATATTGCCTTCCAAGGAATGCTTTCTCAAGAAATGAGACTGGTGCTGATCCTTGATGTTGAATATAGTTGGTGTGGGTGGAAAAGTGAGAGAAATTAGGAAGAGAAGGAATGGAAGTAGAAACCAACATGACTGTATTAGAATACATGTTCCTTGAGGGAAGGGATTATTCCTTTGTGTTTTTACATTTCCGGACTTTGCACCTAGTAGGTGTATAATAAATGTTTGTTAAATTGAATTAAAATGTCAAACTCTAGAACATCTTGAAGTAAAATTACCTTGTCCCTCCAATTCTCTCTCTAAGTTCTTTAAATATAACTTGCACTCATATAATGTTTCTAACCTTTGTCAAAAGAAATTTCATTTTATGCTTCTGCCATCCCTCTGAGGCCCTTTTACCCTTATTTGAATGACAAAGAAATTCTGGCCAAGAGATTAATAATATGATTTTGTCCAATTTCATATAGGATGTCAATAGCAGAGTCAGCTGGGGAACCTAATCTTGATTGCCAGGCTAATGCTCTTTACCTCTCCCCTCCCCTGAACAAAAGTTTATGATGTTTGTTTTTGATGAATTTGAACAAAAAGAATGATTGCATTGACTATATTCCCAACTTTCCCTGAAGTAGAATGGGTGATTCAGTTCCTGGGAAAATAGCTCCTGGATAGAATTGAGACATGAACCCACTGAATACTTAATTGAGTTCTTCCCTTGCCAGGACTATAGATTTGCTCCCAACTAAGTCATCTTCACTTGAGAGCTGTTTCATTAGCATGCTTGGCAAATGTGCATTTATTTTCATTGGTTATCTATGGAGGGTCTTAAAAAATAAGAGATTTGGGGCAGGGAATAAAGTTAGCAATACTAAAATACAAGTAGTTACCAAGAGGTCATAGGATCATAACTTCAGAACTAGAGGTCCAACTTTCTTATTTTCAAGATGAGAAAACTGAGGTTCAGAGAGATCAAGTTCCTAGTGATGATACAAGGAAGAGGAATGATTAGAAACTAGGTCTTTAGAATCCGAAGCCAAAGCCAAAGTTCTAGCAATCATCTAATAGAGTCCTTCATTTTCCAGATAGTCCCATTTTACTTTGGCTACCCCTCAGGGGTCATGAGTGGTGGTTGATTCACTTGAGTCGGCTTCATGGCCAGATATTCATCAGGGACCATATGGTAAGAGATGGAAATCTGTTGATAGGACCAGTGATAAAGGTAGCTGTCAACACAGAGCCAGAGGTCAACCTGTACCTTTAGGAACATGAGAGAAACCTAGACATTTGTCTAACATCTAGTACATTCATGAAACAACAAGGTTCCAGAAATGCTTAAGTTAAATCCAGGTCAAGATATGACACTTCAGATCAACAAGAGAAACATCAAAATTCTGACTTTGCACTAGCTAGCAATAGCTAGTAAGCACTAGCTATTTCCTGATTCCCCCTTTGAGTTTCATACTAACAAAATCTCTCCATTCAACTCAAAGATAGCCTTCTGCTATAATGTGCAAACAACAGAAGACAAATGGCACCGGCAAAATGAGGAAATAAGGTTGTTATTATAAAGAAGGAAAAGTATGATGGTCAGACCTATGTGACGTGATTAGAATTTGTTGAGTGAAGAGATGACTAGTCCTATATAACTCTCCCCTATTCTAGTAGCATTGACATGAGACTGCTACCAGAATGGAGGGCATGAAAGCAAGGCAAATGGGGAAGTCTTTTAGAATGAAATTAGAAGGGATCTAAATGCAGTTCAGGAGTTGGTTGATTAGAATACTCAAAAGAAGTTTCCCAAAAGACTTACAGTTGACTTGTTCTTGTTGTTTTAGTCATTTTAGTCTCTTCATGACCTTATTTGGTGTCTCTTAGCAAAAATACTCATGTGGTTTGCCATTTCCTTCTCCTACTTATTTTATGGAAGAGGAAACTGAGGCAAGCATGGTTAAGTGATTCGCCCAAGGTCACCCAGCTAATAAATGTCTGAGGCCTGACTTGAACTCAAGAAGGAGTCTTCCTGATTCTAGGCTCATACTCCATCTACTACCTTTTCTGTATGTGTGTATTTTTGTTTTTGTTTTACCCAAACCCTCTAAGATGCATTTTGGACCACATATCCATTTATGTGATATTGGGCTAGCAGGTAGAATTTTCAGAAATAATACATGGATGACTCACTGGGTCATTCCATGTGGAATCCAGTGAATTAGGACAAAAGATAAATAGATGTGAGTTCTTCATGGATTTCTAATTCTAGGTTCCTGGAAAAATCTGCTAATCTCTAATCATTCATTTATTTATTCATTTAACAATGCCTTGCACATAGTAGGGACGTATTAAATGTTTGTTGAAATGAATACTTGACCTGAACTGTATTAATATTTATTGAACACTTAGCATATAAAGAGCATTGAAGTAGATGTAATTCTCCTCATTTATAAACAGAAACAGTTCCACTTTTAGCTGAGGAGTATAAACACGCAAACAAACCTGAGTTCTCATTACTTGTCTATGGCAAACAAGGACTTCTTTCCAAAGGTCAACCTTGTATAAACAGCACTCTTTCCTTTTTCTGACCATTTCTGATCAGCTCTGGACTTTTTACTTTAGTAAAATATGCCTTTACTAAATCATCCTGACAGGCTAGCAGAGAGCTTATATGTCGCTAACAAAAGAACAATCTTGGGGCTGCTGGAAGGGTAGGAAGGGATGTGCAGAGCTGGGGGGGGGTACATTTGCATCCTAGGATCAAAGCCAATGGCCTGTGACCATGTAATCATCTAATCCACTGAACAGGACACAGGTCACCTCCAAAGAGAGAAAGTCTCCTCCTTGCCAACCACTGGAGTGAGGGCTTGCTAAAGTATATGGAAACAGGACCCTGGAGAGAAATTTGTTCTGAAAATTGTAAACTAGCTTTGCAATGGTTGTGAATCATGATTGTTTACCAGATTCAAGTTTCCAGAGTCAATATCACAAGAGTTACAAATTATCCACATTAATGAATTTTTCATAACAATACATAAAGGCTCATAGGAACAGAGCTGTGGGTCTAGAAAGGACTCTAGAGAAGCAGGAGATCATTTGAAAATCACATTAGACTTTGTAATGGTTTTGTTTAGGTGCATTGGATATTCTGGGAATTCATAATATTTCAAACCAAATAATGAAACCAAAAAGTAAATATCTGGCTCAATGGGGTACCTGTGAAATTGCCCAGTTTCTCCATTCTGCCCCAGGCTCAGAACTCTTTCAATAGGAAAAGTATCACATAGATACTCTTACCCCTCAGACTAATGCAAAGTACCAGCCCAAGGCTAAGGTTATGATGTGGTTCATACTTTGATCTAAGTGGAGGAGGTAATTAAGGGCTTGAGTTTCAAAAATAGTTTTCTTCAAAGAACCAAAATAAACAAGAAATAGAAAATTTCTCCAATAAAGCATTTATTGGCAAATTTAGCAGGACTTGACCGATAATGTCAAAAACATTTGATAACATAAATTCAAAAACTTTGAATTCATTTTCTAGGAAATAGGTTTCAAATAGAGGGCAGCAACATTCCATCCTTGTGCTTTTCATCTCATTTCATGAATTTTTTATCTTATTTGACTTTGAACCCTTTAGGAAAATTAAATCAATAAAATGAAGACAAGAAGATCTTTGGAAAATCATTTGCACCTTTTGCACTATTGCACATATATAAACACAGCAAATTCATTTTCTGAGCATTACCTGACAGGTATTTGGTTCAGTAAAATATTTATTCATACTAGACATATTTGAAACCTGATCAGATATAAGGATCTCTTTGATAATACTTTCTGTCTAGCAGATTGACATTTTTTTACTGGTACTATCTCAGATAGTTAACCACAACTTCAGTCACTTAGGAATGATTTCCGATAATGTGTCAGATGAAACATTTGGATTTTTAGAAAGCAAAACCACTAGGTTAGATTAATACTAGTGAGGCCAATACCTAGGGTTAATATTCCTCTTTTCTCCTCTTCTGCTCTGGGAATAGAAGAGATCATAGGCACTTGGAGAAACTTCCATAATTGGACTCCATAGAAGGATTTTCATTAAGGACACGGAACATGGAGACTGTTTCTCCACTCTTTATCTATTCCTCATCCAACATCTCTATCTTTTTTCTCTCTTCATGTCTAGTATGTATCTACCTATCTATGTATCTATGTATCTATCTACCTATTTATCTAACTAGCTGGCTATCTTTCTTGTCTGTATATCGTGTTTTTGCATATGATTTTCCCCCATTCCTTGAAAGTAAAGATTATAGTTTCCTTTTCATTGTAATCCAAACACTTAGCACTGTGGTGCCTAGCATTTAGTAGGCACTTAATAAATGTTTTTAACCCTCTGCCACCACTATGTCAAGCTAATGCAGGACGATGTAAATCACTCTTCTCGACTGTGTATTTTCAAGCTCCTCTCCTGTAAGATAGAGTGGAAATGCCTTCGCTCTGAACTGTGGGCCCTCTTTCCTATAATATACCAAATAATTTCCTGTACTATGTTAAACAAAAAATGGACAAACACCTACTTGTTATGGTTTTGGTATGAGAAGGAGACTTCTCATAGTGTTAGAATTATTTCTCACAATATCGGAATCTGCTCTTATTTCTGACTTTTTATTCTCCATTTTGGTTTCCAGAATGTGACTAAGCTGTCCTCCCCCAGCCAAGGAAGCCAGTTCCTACTCCAGAAAGAAGGCTTCCAGTTTGAGGTAAGATCTGCCTTAGTTTGTAGATCTCTCTCTTCCTGTTGTCCTGTGGCTGCTACCTTGGAAATTAAATTGGCATCTGGTTCTCTGTTGTCTCTGACTTATTTCTTTGATTCTCTATTGCTAGCTTCTTTTCTGACTTATTTGCTTTCCTGGCATCTTCGTAATATTTGATTTAACAATAACTCTCCTGGTTACTGACCTTTGATCATACTGAAACAGTAATGACAATGATAAAAACAATAACAATAATATTCTATACAACTGTTCTTTGTCTTTCATTTTTAAAGAGGACCACCAATAACATCATGGAATGGATGTCTTGACTTGTGCATGAATTGGGTTTTAGTGATGCAGACTTGCACATTATGCCACCTAGTTGCCTGAGATGCCTGGATATGGTGTGATCCTTTGCTTTTGATTTATTTCCTGGTTTCTTGTCCTTTTCCTTGCTCTTATCTATGATGCTCCCAAACTCCACTGTAACCAAGTTTCTGAGTTCTGATTCTGTCCTTACCTCAAGCTACTGAGGACTATTGGAATAGGTCTGAGCTTTTCCTGTACTCCTTATTCTAAGCCTTCATTGACTCTTCTGTTTGACCTCTGTTTTTTTTAAACTCTTACCTTCTGTGTTAGAATCAATACTGGGTACTGGTTCTAAGGACTAGGCAATGAGAGTTAAGTGACTTGCCTAGGGTCATACATATAGGAAATGTCAGAGGTCAGATTTGAACCCAAGAATGCCTTTCTCCAGGCATGGCTGTCATTCCAATGTGATACCTAGCTGCTCCCCCTCCATTTACTTTAATTTTTAATCTTGTCTCTCTGATTCAACTTGCTTTACATATCCCTTCTAGTTCTATTGCAGAGTCTCCTAAATGAAATACATGATCACTTAAAAATTGCTTAATTATCCACACAGGCAAATGCAAATAGATGAAGAAAACCTTTGATCCAAACTATGAAATAGGAGGATAGAGGAGCTTAGTAGACAATGAATTGAACTCAGAACTGAACAGGAATAGGTGAGTAGGTTGGATTAGCTTTGCGGGGGGGTGGGGGGTGGGGGGAACTTAGTGAGTTTAAATATTCTATGTTTCTTCTTCAAATCAAAGCTTTATGAGAAAACAGATTAAGCTAATTATGGAAGAATTGGATAAAGCATTCACATTTTTGAGGGTGTTAAAGGGGTTAAAATAGGGAAAAATTTAAAAACATAACATTCAAAAGATCTAGACCTGTTTTTATTCACCTAAGACAGCTTTCATGGAAGCTTGAAGTCAGAAAGATGTGGGTGCAAATTCCATATCTAACAATTGCTACCTAGCTGAACCACAATGTAAATCAAGTAACTCCTTTGATCTTAACTACAAAACTATAGGCAGGTTGTCATTTGTTCTGGAAGAAGGAGTTCCTGTGCCTGGGGTTCTATAAACTGTCAAAATCAATGATGCTTCATGTAGTCTGGATTTTTCTAGTGATGCTATATGGCTCTGAATCATGTAATAATCTCTGAAGAATTAACATTGATATCACCTAATCAGCATCAGAGAGGCACACAGTAGATTCATGAGATGGTAGCATATTATCACTGAAGAATTAAAAAAGAAAACCCCGTATCTTTCATATTAGTAGCAAAATTAAATATTATTTCCAAAGTGGAAGAATGCAAGGATTAGCTAAACTTTCCCAGGGTCATACAACTAGAAAGTATCTGAGGTCAGATTTGAACCCAGGGTTTCCCATTTCAAGGCTTGGCACTTTATCCACCAAGCTGTCCCTGTCACTGAAGAATTTTGAAAATGAGATGGCATAAAAGATGTTATCAGAGAAACATGGATGGAAAAGAATCATAGGATTCATAGAGTTAAAGCTGATAGAGACTTTAGAGATAGAGATGATAGAGACATCGAATCTAATCCCTTGCAGAAACTAAGATTTTGGAAGTTTCAGCAAAGAGGTGGTAAAGCATCAGAGGCAAGATTAAATCTAAATCTGTTGTATGTAGAGTCACCATTTTTTCCTCTCTGGGCCATTCAGGACAGAAATAGGATGATATAGTTGGTAGATTTCTGTTTGGGGTCAGGCAGGTCAAGTTGTGCCTTAAACATTTATTAGTTATATAATACTCAGTTCTGTGCAACTCTTTATGACCCCATGGACCATAGTAATCCATGGAATTTCTTGGCTAGGATACTGGAGGGGTTTGTTACTTCCTTCTTCAGTGGATCTTTTTGTCAGGCAGTGAGCATTTAAGTGACTTGCCCAGGGTCACACAGTTAGAAAATGTGCAAGGTCATTTGAACTCAGTTCTTCCTGACTGTATCCACTGAGCCACTTACCTGCCTCCTATATGATCCTTTACAAGTCAACATATCACTTCATGAACTGAAAGATCCCTTTCATATTCTACATCTAAGATTGTATGGAAGAAAAGTGAGGGATAACTGGTGGACAACCCATGTGCTCCATTGATATGTATAAAATAATAACATATCTTAAGGAAAGCTACAAATATACTAAGTAGGAGAATGATGGAAGGATACAGACAAGAGAAGTGCAGGATAAAGAAGCACTGATATAACCTTCACCACTGAAGGGAGTACCAACCTTGATGAGATCACAGATACATCTAATGGAAGAATTGGAGAATATACATCTTTTTAAAGACATTAAGAAAGCCAGTGAGAGGATAGACTTTTTTTTTAACCATGATAGTCAATATTAGATCAGCTAATAACTGGACCTAGTTCTGGTTAGCTAAGAAACATTTCACAGAAGAAATGGGCAGAAGTATGCACAATAAAATAATAATTTCTCTCACCACAAGGAGTTAAAAATTAGGAGTTCATACATTAATACTTGGGCAAGTACTTTTTTCTACTAGATAGGAAAATTTCAGCACCAAGAAGAGTTCATTCTCTCTTCCTGAAATATTCTTTCAAGAGGACAGACACTATCTCATCTAATCAGGCTGTAGCAAGCACTTATTAACTGGTCGGCTGCACAGACTTTCCATATTGACTTTTCACACAAAGGCTCAAAATTTGACAACTTGTTAACACTGTAAGAATTTCCTTGACTTCCTCCTCTCATTAATGAAGAACTCTCTGAAGCTGAGATTCTTAAGAGTAATGACTTATTCTAATCATTTCCTGACTTTTATGAGGTCACGTTCTCCATTTTATTTTTAGATAAGAAACTCCTCCATACACACCAATTTCATTGCTATTCAAGTAAAAGGGAAGGAGAGGAAAGAGAGTGTCTAATAAGATCCTTATCACAATTTTTAGTTTTTTTGTTATTGAAGATATCAGAAGAGCCATATTTCTCTGTTTTTCTATAGAGAGGCATCTTAATATAGTGGAAACAGTCCTGGATTTGAAATTAGAAGTCCTGGACCTACTACTTCCTAGCTATGTGACCTTGTATGTTGTTTAGGACCATAGATTTAGAGCTGAAGGTCTCATGGAGGTCATCTAGTTCAGCCTTTTAATTTTACAAAAGAATAAACTGAAGCCCCAGACAGGTTGTGACTTGTCAAAAGTAATGCAGGGTGCCAAGTAGCAAAGCTGACATTTGAACCAGGTTCTTCTGAGTCTATATCCAGAGTTCTTTCATTTCTCATCAGGATATCTCTGGATTGTTTTTTTACCATGCCCCAGATACCAATTCATCCTGGAAGATCACTTAAGCCCTGAAACTCATAGCTCCAAAATACCGCCTGCCCCTAGAGTCCTTCCCTCTGATTTATTACTTCTCCCAGAACCCCCATTTAAGGAGGATATCCAATCTAGATATATAAATATTTCTAACCAGGCTGCATCACCTGAATTTTTCCACCATGCTTTACACTGGGTACCTTCTCACCAACTCCCACACATTCAACATTTTTAATAAGTGATCTTTCCCAGAAGAATGCAAGTTTTTCATAGGCAAGAATTGTCTTTCTTTTTGTTTGTATTTGCACTTAAATGATGTCTGAAATATAACAAGCAATTAATAAATGTTTGCTGACTAACTGACATTGTACCACCCAAACCTCTTTTGTAAAATGAGGGACACGGTAGCTGTTCTGTCTATAACATAGGGTTATTGAGAGCACACCAATGAAATCATGGATCTTGAAGTAGTTTGTCAACTGTAGAATTCTATGCAAATGTAATGTAGAATGTTATATAATTGTCATTATTACATATTACTGCAAATGGGTGAAATTAAAACTGAACCTAACCCTAAATCATCTTTTGAATTCTCCCCCCAGTGTTTAAAATACTTCTGAGTGAAAAAAAACATTAATTGCCAAGAACTTCATGATGCAAGACCAATTTAAATTTGATGATATGGTCACTTCACATTTACATTGGGGAGGAAGGGAGTGTTTTGTTGTTGTTATTTTTTAAACCAACAACAATTCAGGTTTTTCTCAGAAAGTGAAATAAGGGCTTATTGACCTATTTTCCAATGAGCAATCAGGAATCTGAATTTTGTTGCATTCCCTCTGAAAATAAAGATCCTCAAAGGTATTGCTGCTTTCTAATGGCAAGTCATGTCCTCCGGTTTTTCTTTAAGCTGGAATGGGACACAGATGGCCTTGAGGATGACAGAGGGCAGGGGGAGTGTGCTAGTTATAATTTCCAGTTCACTCCCTGCTCCTAGACCCCACATACTATGTTGTTAATTCGCTGTTTTTGAAAGCAGAAACTTCCAAATGCTTGTAAAATGTAAAGGAACATTTTTGTGGCATGACAGTATGAGCACAGCTGAGGTTTAAGAAAGAAATCATTACTTTATAACCATCTCTGTCTGACTGCCCAGTGCTTTCATGGATGGCATGAAGTAAGCCAACCAACTGTGCAAGTGGATTTAATGAAAGAAGAAATGACCTTCTAGCTTTTGGGGTCAAATCACGAAAACTTGATCATAGGGGAAGCTGTCTGTCAGAATGCCAAACAAAAGAAATCATTAATGCCATTGGTCTCTTTCAAAACATAGAATAGAAGCTGGAATAAAATGACATTTCTATGCGGCTTTTAGAGGATGTGTAGGATGCAGCACATATCTAAACCCTGTGACAAATTTAACTCTTTTTATAGTATCTGCTTATCCTGGAGGTACATAGGCAGCCATTTCTTTATCACTTTTGTTCATTTGAATGAAGGAATAACCTTGCTATATAATCTATCTAATCTAAACAAATAGCTACGTTCCATTGAACTGGGACAGCATAATCCAAATTCTTTGATTCTGAAAATGTGTTTTCATTAAAGGTGATTCTCTTTGGATAACATCTAATTCAAAGTCACAAGTAATTAGGCATTTAATAAACACCTTTTCTTAATGATAATGGTAATGGGAGAAAGAAGTTTCATTCTCTTATGTTGCCCCAATCTAGTATTTTTGGTGCAGTGAGCTAAACAGGGGCCCAAAGAATTAGGGGTTAGTTGTATTCCTGTGTTGTTACTTAGAGAAATAATCATATAACAATGGTATATATTTATGTTAGGTTGCAGTATTCCAATTTTGACTTTTTAGTGTGTCCTTCCTTAAAATATAGCTGAAAAACTGATATTATTCCTTTGTTAGCTGACCTATTGCTAGTCAGTAGATGAGATGAGAATGACCTCTGAGGTCCTGTCTAGCTCTATAGCCATGATCTTAGATAGATAGTGTTGTCCTGATTTTTTTTTAATGACAGAAGACTAACTATCAGTTGAAATTGGAGAGCTGACTTTACACCTATTTCCATTGCCTGAAGCATTCTGACAACATGGGTTCAATTGATTTAAGGACTATTTTTATGAGAGAGTGGTAACTTATTAGAACTTATGTTAGAAAGTGGTAAGATGGTATTACTTAGCTGAGCTACTTTTAAAGTATGGTAAATCAGAGAACATGTTCATCTCAATACTAATTCAAAGACCAGAAAACTCTATGATCTGATTCCCCAAAGCAGAAAGAGGGGCGAAATCAGCAGCACTAGAGGTTGGCATTTCCAAAGGAATCAATGGTGTAGCAAAGTGCAGTGGAAAGAACCCTTGTATCAGTCAGAGGATTATGATTGAGTTACATCTACCATCTCCTTGCTCAGTAACCTTGAAGAAGTCATTGGGTTTCCATTTCCTCAATTATAAGACAAGGAGGTTGAACTAGAAGAATTCTAAGCTCCTTCCAGTTCTTTGAAGACCCTGACACCAGGACTCGTACATGACTGACATTAAGCAAATCTGTATCCTAAGATTTTCTGTTTCCCCCATCATCTAAATAATGATGGCAGAATGGAACATTTTGCTGAATAAAATTGCTCCATTCCTTCTCAATTGAGAGATGGATGATACAGTTGAACCTCATCTTATACAAATTCAACACATGCAAAATATATGATTCTTGATTAAAGAAATAAAAGCATAGGGGGGCAGCTGGGTAGCTCAGTGGATTGAGAGCTAGCCCTAGAGACGGGAGGTCCTAGGTTCAAATCTGGCCTCAGACACTTCCCAGCTGTGTGACCCTGGACAAGTCACTTGACCCCCATTGCCTAGTCCTTACCACTCTTCTGCTTTGGAGTCAATACTGTGTATTGGCTCCAAGACGGAAGGTAAGGTTAAAAAAAAGAAAGAAAGAAAAGCAGAAAAGTATATAAAATAAAAAAAATTAATTGTGGATTAGATTCATGACATTTTCCCAAATGACATAGTTTCATAATAGTTTGCCCTATTGTGTTCATTCTCACTCTGAAAAGCATTAATGAGTCATTACGTTGTACACTAAACAGCAACTTCTGCATCAGTCTTTGACCCAAGTTCTTGTGTGTAACAAATCGTGTCTGAGTCAGAGCTGTGCTTCTTTTTCTTTCTATAAACTATTTAGTTACAAATAATGACCCTGAAGCACAAGAGTAGTGATGCTTGAAGCTCTAATAAGCCTAAGGAAAATTATACAATGCCTAGGCATGTTCATCATGTAAGAAATGCTTAAAGAACAAGGCTCACTATTATGTTCAATTTTCAATTTACACAAGATATCCTGGAATGTATTGGTTGGGTAAAATGAGGCCCTATTGTACTATAATGATCATGTAAGTTCAATTTCCTCATTTTATAGATGAGGAAACTGAGGTAAAAGGAATATGAGGTGCCTTATTTGAAGTTATGCAAATAGCAATAGAAGAGCAGGTCTTCCAACCCAAATTCTTCTGGTTCCATTTAAAAAAATATAGGACTCCTTCCTCCACACCACACTGCTTCTTACCTATAGATGCAATCTCTCTTCTCTCACAGTACTCCAACATCCCACTTTTTACCTTTACATTGTCTGTCCTGCATGCCTAGATTTCCCTTACTAACTCATAGAATACATTTCTTCCTTCAAGATGCTACTCAAGCATAACCCTCTACCTGAATCCTTACATGATGACTTTATTTTTTAATTAATTAATTTATTCAATTTAGAACATTATTCCTTGTTTACAAGAATCACATTATTTCCTTCTCTCCCCTCCAACCACCCTTTCTGCAGTTGACATATAATTTCATTGGATATTACATGTGTCCTGGATCAGAACCTATTTCTATGATGTTGGCGTTTGCATTAGTATATTCATTTACAGTCTACATCCCCAGCCATATCTCCTTGACCCATGTATTCAAGCAATTGTTTTTCTTATGTGTTTCTACTCCAACAGATTATCCTCTGAATGTGTATAATGTTTTTTTCTCCTAGATTCCTCCAAGTTGTTCAGGATCACTGCATTGCCACTAATGGAGATATCCATTACATTCAATTGTGCCACAGTGTATAGGTCTCTATGTACAATGTTCTCCTGGTTCTGCTCCTCTCACTCTACACAAATTCCTGGAGGTCATTCCAGTTCCCATGGAATTCCTCCAGTTTATTATTCCTTTGAGTACAACAGTATTCCATCACCAACACATATCACAATTTGCTCAACCATTCCCCATTTGAAAGGCATCCCCTCATTTTATAATTTTTTTGCCATCACAAAGAGGCAAAGAGCACAGCTATGAATACTCCTGTACAAGCCTTTTTTCCTTTTCTTTTTGGGGTACAAACCCAGCAGTGCTATGGCTGGATCAAAGGGCAGACAGTCTCTTAGTGCCCTTTGGGCATAGTTCCAAATTGCCCTCCAGAATGGTTGGATCACTTCACAACTCCATCAGCAATGCATTAATGTCCCTACTTTGCCACATCCCCTCCAGCATTCATTATTTTCCATTGCTATCATGTTAGCCAATCTGCTAGGTGTGAGGTGATACCTCAGAGTTGTTTTGATTGGCATCTCTCTGATTATAAGAGACTTAGAAAACTTTTTCATGTAGTTATTAATAGTTTTGATTTCTTTAACTGAAAGTTGCCTATTCATGTCCCTTGCCCATTATCAATTGGAGAATGACTTGATTTTTTTTTGTACAATTGGTTTAGCTCTTTATAAATTTGAGTAATTAGACCTTTGTTAGAGGTTTTTGTTATGAATATTGTTTGCCAATTGGTTGTTTCCCTTCTAATTTTGCTTGCATTAGTTTTATTTGTACAAAAACATTTGGATGCAATCAAAGTTTTGGTTTTACATTTTGTGATTTTTTAATAGCACTTGCTTGGTTTTAAAGTCTTTCCTTTCCCAAAGATCTGACATGATTACTATTCTGTGTTCACCTAATTTGCTTATACTTTCCTTCTTTATATTGAAGTCATTCACCCATTCCAAGTTTATCTTTGTGTAGGGTGTGAGATGTTGATCCAAACCTAATCTCTCCCATACTGTCTTCCAATTTTCCCAGCAGTTTTTATCAAATAGTGGGTTTTGGTCCCAAAAGCTGGGATCTTTGGGCTTATCATAGACTGTCTTTCTCCTTTCTGTCTCTAAACCAGTACCAAATTGTTTTGATGACCACTGCTTTATAGTATAGTTTGAGATCTGGGATTGCAAGGCCTCCTTCCTTCGCATTTTTTTTTTCATAATTTCCCTAGATATTCTTCATCTTTTGTTCTTCCAAATGAACTTTGTTATGTTTTTTTTTTTTCTAATTCAGTAAAAATGTTTTTTGGTAGTTCAATGGGTATGGCACTAAATAAGTAAAATAATTTTGGTAGGATTGTCATTTTTATTACGTTAGCTCATCCTACCCATGATCAGTCGATGCTTTTACAATTGTTTAGATCTACTTTTAATGGTGTGGAGAATGTTTTGTAGTTGTGTTCATATAGTTCCTGTGCTTGTTTTGGCCGATAGATTCCTAAATATTTTATGTTGTCTCCGGTGACTTTAAATGGAATTTCTCTTTCTAATTCTTGCTGCTGAAGTGGGTTGGAGATATATAGAAATGCTGATGACTTATGTAGGTTTATTTTGTATCCTGCAACTTTGCTAAAGTGGTTGATTATTTCGACTAGCTTTTTGGTTGATTCTCTAGGACTCTTTAAGTAGAACATCATATCATCTGCAAAGAGTGGCAGCTTGGTCACCTCATTGCTTATTTTAATACCTTTAATTTCTTTTTCTTCTCTAATTGCTACAGCTAGTGTTTCTAGTACAAAGTTAAATAATAGAGGCAATAATGGGCATCCTTGTTTCCTTGTTTCACTTCTGATCTTATTGGGAAGGCTTCTAGTTTATCCCCATTGCAGATGATTTTTGCTGATAGTTATATATATATATATATATATATATATATGTATATATATATATATACATATACATACATATGTATATATACATATATATTATTTATTTTTTGTTTAGGAAAGGCCCTTTTATTCCTATGCTTTCAATAGGAATGTGTTTTCAATAGGAATGAATGTTGTATTTTGTCAAAGTCTTTTTCTGCATCTTTTGAGATAATCATGTGATTTTTGCTGTTTTGCTTGTTAATATGGTCAATTATGTGGGTCATTTTCCTAATACTGAACCATCCTTGTATTCCTGGTATGAATCCTACCTGGTCATAGTGAGTAACCCTCATAATCACTTGCTGGAGTCTTTTTGCTAGTATCATATTTAAGATTTTTGCTTCGATATTCATTAAGGAGATTGGTCTATAGTTTTCTTTCTCGGTTTTTGATCTGCCTGGCTTTGGAATCAGTACCATATTTGTGTCATAAAAGGTATTTGGTAGAACTCCTTCTTTGCTTATTCTGTCAAATAGTTTGTATAATATTGGGATTAGTTGTTCTTTAAATGTTTGATAGAATTCATTTGTGAATCCATCTGGACCTGGGGGGTTTTTTCTTAGGGAGTTCTTTGATGGCTTGTTCAATTTCTTTTTCTGATATGGGGTTGTTTAGGTAGTCTATTTCTTCCTCTGTTAGTCTAGGCAATTTATGTTTTTGTAAATATTCATACATATCACCTAGATTTCCACATTTATTGCTGTATAATTGGGCATACTAATTTTTAATCATTGCCTTAATTTCCTCTTTATGAGAGGTGAGGCCTCCCTTTTTATCTTGGATACTGTCCGTTTGGTTTTCTTCTTTACTTTTTTATTTAGATTGACCAGTACTTTGTCTATTTTGTTTTCTCAAAGTCCCAACTTCTAGTCTTATTTATTAAATTAATAGTTCTTTGACTTTCAATTTTATTAGTTTATCCTTCGATTTTTAGGATCTCTAATTTAGTCTTTATCTGAGGATTTTTAATTTGTTCACTTTCTAGTTTTTTTAATTTGCATGCCCAATTCATTGATCTCTGCCCTCTCTAATTTGTTAATATATGAACTCAAAGATATGAATTTCCCCCTGAGTACTGCTTTGAATGCATTCCATAGATTTTGAAAGGATGTCTAATCACTGTCATTTTCTTCAATGAAGTTATTAATTGTTTCTATGATTTGTTCTTTAACTAACCAATTTTGGAGAATGGCATTATTTAATTTCCAATTAATTTTTGATTTGCCTCTCCATGTACCCTTACTAATTATTATTTTCATTGCATTGTTATCTGAGGTTGCATTTATTGTTTCTGCTCTTTTGCATTTGTCTGCAATGTTTTTATGCCATAATACATGGTCAAATTTTATGAATGTACCATGTACTGCTGAAAAGAAGGTATATTCCTTTTTGTCCCTATTTATTGTTCTCCACATATCTACCGCTAATTTTTCTAAGATTTCATTCACTTCTTTTAACTCTTTCTTATTTATTTTTTGGTTTGTTCTATCTAGTTTGGATAGAAAAGGTTCAGGTCTCCCACTAGTATAGTTTTTCTATCTATGTCATCCTTGAGCACTAATTACTCGTTTAGAAATTTGGATGCTATGTCATTTTGAGCATACATGTCAAACACTGATATTTCCTCATTATCTATACTGCCTTTTATTGGGATGTAATTACCTTCCCTATCTCTTTTAACTACATCTAATTTTACTTTGGCTTTGTCAGATATAATGATTGTGACACCTGCCTTCTTTTTATCTGTTGATGCCCAATAGATTTGGCTCCATCCTCTTACTTTGCCCCTATGCGTATCTACCTTCCTCATGTGTGTTTCTTGTAGACAGCATATGGTAGGGTTTGGGATTCTAATCCACTCTGCTATTCGCTTGAATTTTATGGGTGAGTTCATTTCATTCACATTCAGAGTTGTGATTACCAGCTATGTATTTCCCAGTATTTTGATTCCTACTCCTAGTCCACCTTTTCTTCTTTCACTATTTCCTTCTACACCAATGTTTTGTTTTTAATCAATCCCCCTAGTTCCCACCCTTATTTTACTTCCCTTTCTACCCCCTTTCCTTCTTGTTCCCCTCTTATTTTCTTTACAGTCTTTTTATACTACCCTCTTTTTATACCTCACCCTTCTCCCTCCCTTGTACTGTTTCCTTCTCCACCAATCCATTCGTTACCCTTCTACTTCCCTATAGGGCTCAAATCAATCCTCGGCCCCAATTTATTTGATTGTTCTTCCCTCTTTTAGTCAGTTTCAATGTAGGAGTTGAGTATTTCCTATCTCCAACCTCTTTATCCTTCCAGTGTATTGATTTTCTCTCCCCTCCCTCCATGACCTCCTTTGTGACATATAGACTTACTCCCTTTTGTTTCTTTTCCAATTTCTATTACTATTAACCTCCTTTTTTAGCTCTAGTTGTGTGTGTATATATATACATATATACACACATATATATGTATTTATGCATACATATATCTATATACATATTTATTTCTTGGAATTTCATGCTATACAGTTTGTTACTGTTCCCACTAAGTGTAATTATTTAGCTGCCCTGGAGATAATAACAATTTTTAAGAGTTACCAATGACCTCTTTTCTTATAGGGATACATGTCATTTTAACTGATTGGGTTTCTTAAAAAAACGGTTTTTTTTGTTTGTTTTGTTCCAGTTTTCTTTTTTCCCCTCTTCTTAAATTACCTTTTGATGATTCTCTTGAGTTCTGTGCTTGGGCATCAAATTTTCTCTTCAGGTCTGTTCTTTTCTTTCCAGATGCTTGGAATTATTCTATTTTGTTAAATGACCATACTTTCCCCTGTAAGAATATAGTCAGTTTTGCTGGGTACTTGATTCTTGGTTGTAGACCTAGTTCCCTTGCTTTCTGGAATATCATATTCCATGCCTTTTGGTCCTTCAGTGAAGATGCAGCCAGATTCTGTGTTATTCTCCCTGTGGTTCCACAGTATATGAATGACTTCTTCTTAGCACCTTGTAATATTTTTTCCTTGGTCTGATAGTTCTTGAATTTGGCTATAACATTCCTGGGTGTTGTCAGTTGGGAATTAAGTACAGGAGGTGATCTGTGGATTCTTTCAATCTCCACTTTTCCCTCTTGTTCTAGAATATTGGGGTAGTTTTCTTGGATAATTTCCTGTAGTATGATGTCCAGCCTTTTTCTTTTGTCATGGTCTTCTGGAAGACCAATGATTATTAAGTTGTCTCTCCTGGAATGATTTTCTAAATCTTCTGTTTTGTGAATGAGGTGCTTCCTATTTTCCTCAATTTTTTCATTCTTTTGATTTTGTTTTATAGTGTCCTGCTGCCTTGTGAAGTCACTTGATTCTAGTTGTTGCATTCTGGTTCTTAAAGCCTGGATTTCATCCCTGGATTTTTGATCATCCTCCTTCTGGTCTGATTTTCTTTGGAGGTCATCGTTCATCCTCTTTGCCTCATCTTTTATCTCCTTTGCCTTATTTTCAAGCTGGGTGATTTTGGCTTTCAGGACACTATTTTCTTGTTTTAGTTCAAATACCTCTTTTTTTAGATGCTTATCTTAGTTTTTAAGTTCTTTTCCCAGTTGTCTTCAGCTTCTCTTAATTGTGTTTTGAATTGCATTTTGAATTCTTCAAGAGCCTGTAACTAATTCGCTTAGTTTTCTGTTTTTTTTTTGCTTGCAGTTGCCTCATCCTTCTCTGTTTCATTTGCTCTTTGTTTATTGCCTGTATAGAAGCTGTCAATTGTAATTTCTTTTCTCTTTTTCTGTTGTTTGCTCTCATTTACCTGTTCTTTACTCCCTTCAGTTGCCTGAGCTCTTGCTTTTCTCATTTTTTGTGTGTGTGTGTGGTTTTGGGCTTTTCTTTCTGCCTTCACCCTTGGAGTTTTGTCCGTAAATCTATCAGTGCAGTCTGTGGGGGAGGGGTGTTTCAGTTTGAGCTTCCATGCCCTCTGGAGGCTTTGATGGGATTAAGTCCATCTGGGTTTCTGGATATGCCCTGAGGCCAAAACCTCAGGGGGGGAGCAATATGGAGTGTCTCTGCTGCTGTAACTGCTGACCACTCTGCACTCTGCATTTCTTCTCTATCTGCTTCCCCACTGTCTATTTTGGATGCTCTGAGCCTGGCACAGCTTTGCCCACAAGGCCCTACCCCTACACCAGCACCTTTGCCTGCCCAGAGGTTCCAGCTGCTATTGGACACTTAGGGCTCTAGTTGGAGAGGTGTCGCAGGACCTTCCTTCTTCCTTCCCCTTAAACTGGAGTGTTCTTGAATTCTGGCTTTGGCAGGTATATCTTTTAAGTTGAGTCCAGCAGGAGGGTTCCTTGTCTCTGTCTTGTTAATAGCTTTGATTTTCAGTCCTCTGGGTGCATTTAGTTTGTAATTAATAAGGAAAGGTTTTCAGAGGTCTGAACATTTGCTGCCTCTACACCACCATCTTGACTCTGCTTCTCCCTTACATGATGACTTTTAAATGCTCATGCCCTTCCTTCCTAACTACCTTTTAATTTTACTATTTTACTTTTATTTGTACTAATTCTCTTTATATTCATCACAAATATATTTCCATATGTCATCACCATCTCCCAATTATAATGTAAGCAGCTTGTATGTGGAATTCTTTGTTAATGTACTGTATTTTATTATGTTATTTATACTATATTATATGTAACATATTATATGTATTCATTAATTTATTGTATCCCAAGTGCATAACACAGTTCCAGGTACACAGTAGGTATTTAATAAATGATTGCCAATTGATTGATTTCTTCCTTTCTCTTAGACATTTTCCCTATTTCCTTTGGATCTTAGCATTGGCACACTATTAACTTTTTTCTTTTTCTCATTATGTTGTGATAATTGACCCTTTTGCTTCCAGTGACACCTATTGCTTTAGATCCTTGATAACTGAGATATAATAGCTCTCAGAACCAATGCTTACCAGCATTATAGCCCATGTTATAGAGGCCTTTCAGCTATTCCTCCTGGGGAGTGATTATGAGGAACAGTACACATTCCTGTTATAATGCCCCCAGGCTTCTAAATATACTTAGCAATTAGAAAGGGGATTCTTGCTTTCCTAATATTAATAAGGCAAGAATTAGTCTTTAACACTCCACTATTAAAATATTGGTAGCTAATATTCATCTGATATTTTACATTTTACAAAGTACTTTGTATGTGTTATCTCATTTGATTTTTGCAATAATCCTGGAAGGTAAGTGCTATTATTATCTCCATTTTATAGATGAGAAAACAGAGGCAGAGAGAAGGTAAGGGGACTTTCTGAAAGTTTTCACAGCTATTCTCTCAGTAAGGAATAAAATCTAGGGCTTGCTGACTCTAAATCTATTCACTGTACCAGTCTGCCTATCCCATTACTCATTCACCATCTTTCCCACTACTTAGCCCTTCTTGCTTGGTTTTCTCCTCAATCTCAAAGACATCTTTACAACTGAAATTTCACTTGTGATATTAACCCATTTCTGCCTTCTTGATTATCATATCACCATAGCTTCCACCTAGAGCCTTCACTTTTCTTTTGCTGCCTCTCTCAACAAGGAGTCCTGGAAAATCAAATCTAAGTAGTGGTTTGCCATGTGAACTAGTTTAAAGCAGAACTTCTTTGAATCTCGGTTTTCTCATGTGCAAAATGGGCAGATTGGATTAGATGGCTATAAAGCCCATTCTTGCTCTGAAAATTCTATAATTCTAATTTCATTTTGTATTAAGGAAGCTAAAACTGCATTTTAATTGACAAAGACATGTGACAAAGAATCACATGGGACCCTGGGTCAAGATTCCAAGCAAGGAGATTGGGGGAGGTTTGTGCCAACTGACAACAGTTTTTCCTTCTGGAGCAGAAGTAAGTGCGGTTATACAAAGATACCACTGATCCTTGGAAGACATCAGCTGTGGAGAGGTACTGCTTCAGCCAGACTGCAAGGTAGCTGGACTGGAGAGTATAAGGAAGATTCATCTATTTGGCTGGGAGCTGTTGTCTTCCCTTTTGGACTTTGGCCCATCTTGGACTCTACTTTGTGAGATAATATTTGACTTATTTAGCTTAGGAAGTTAGCCAATAGGATAGTTATTAGGGGGAATTCGTTTTGGGGGTAAGATTTAGGAATTTCCTTTCTCCTTGTTAATCTCATTCCTATCCCATTTCCCCATCAATTAACTCAAAATATTTAGATGTTTACTTCTTGTTTCTTCCCCTTATACATTCCAAAATAACAATTCTCCGTCTTCTTCCTTCCTTTTACTTTGTAAATCCTATGAGATATTTGTTAGCAGTTTGTGATACCTACTCACCTTGAATGCTATTTATATTCTATAGCAAAGTATGGATTAGTGCAAGGAATTGAGTTCTGGTTCTTCCACTATTGGTTTTGTGACTATACAAATTATTTAATCCATTGGTACAATGAAGATAAGGAGAAGCTAGGTGATTTAGTAGACAGAGTGTGGGGCTGGAGTTATGAATCCTCGTCTTTCTAAGTTCAAATCTGGCCTCACAAACATACTAGTGTGACATTTGGAAAATCACAATACTATTTGCCTCAGTCTCCTCATCTGTACAATGAGCCAAAGAATGAAACAACAAGCCACTTCAGTATCTTTGCCTAGAAAACATCAAATGAATAAGAATGAAATGGTTCAACAACAATATAATGTAATATGCATTACATACCTCACAGAATGGTTATGAAGAAAGCTCTTCAGTATGTAAGAATAATAGTTCATTTCCCAGCAATGTCAGTCTCACAGATTTCTTTCTTCCCAAGAGCCCTGTAAGCCACAGAAATGCCAACTATTTGAACCTACCGCCATTAATGGATCCATTAACGTGGGCCACCCCTTGATATTCATTTGAACTACATTTTACCTATATAAATGTTAATGATGAGAAGAGAGGGAAAGATGGAATGGAAAAAGGAGTACAAGAAGGATCATTTTCCTCAACCACATTTTCCCTAAAGGTTCCATCTTGTATTCCCCTGAGGAAACTGTGTAGTCCCTTTAATATACCAGTACTGATTCTAGTTCTAAAAATGGTTGCTTCAAAGCAACTGTATAAAACTTTATTTTAGGTGCATATTTAGCTTGTGAGAAGCTGGGATTCTCCATCAAAGAATCCTTCTGACATGTCTTTGATGTGGCCACAGAGACTACTTTGCTTGGTTACCTTTTCATTCTGATTCTCTTCTAAAAGTAAGCTGTCACCTGGGGCGAGTGAACATTTTCCTGCAAGTGAGTTGAAATGTAGTGAGAGGCCAGAAGAACTAAGAAAAAATGACTAGAAATGCCTTTTCCCCAGTTCATCAGTGAAAATCACCACATATTTCTTTCTAAACACAAGTGGACTCCAAAATTAGAACCAACCTGGCAAATATACACATACACTTCGGTGAAGGAGAGAAGAGTAACGAGAGGGAAAGAGAACGATATTTCTTTGCCAAGTTCTAGCTTGTGAGGACAAACAGGATTGGGTCATACCTATATTATTTGTAATCATTGCTGACAAAGCAAGTTAAAACCTTCCCAGACTTTTCTTTTACTTCTTGATATGTACATATTTTAGGACTATTGGGGACAATGTTTCTGGTGATTTGTTTTCATTTGGGAATGGGAAAAGTTTGGCAAAGTCCTATTAAAACCAAATGACAGATCAGCAAAAAACAATTATTCAGGCACTCTCCCTTACCATCACTGATTTCTATTGTCAAGGTAAAAGGAAGTAGACCATCAGGCATTAAATGGGAACCTCCTTGGTAAATCCATACACTGGTGACATTTTAGACTTGACTGAAGTTTCACTAGTCCATTATTTATGGCATAAATGCAGATACTTCTTGTTTATTTAGACATCTTTTTGTCTCTTCTTTCTCCCCATCTTTACCAAGAAGAGCCAGTAAAGAAAAATATATACTGATTTGACAAAAGAGAAGCAGATTGACATGAAATGTGAGAAATGGGGGTAATTTAGAATTTTATTTTCTGTATGAAAGAGATAATACATATATACACATATTTTATTTGTATTCCTAATGTTAATAGATAGACTTAAATAGACTATATATTGATATATATGTATTATATACCTTTATAGACACATTGTATATGACTATTACCATTATATGACAGTTTATTCTTAAGTTTAGAATTGACCTCCAACCCTTTTTTTAGGACTGTCATAGTTATCAAGATAAACAGTAACAATAAATAAACAGTAAAGAGTGGTAACAGTTCGAGCAAGTATCATGTTGGGACTACAAATCATTTCACTGAATGGATGGAAGTTTTGAAGGTGGAAATTTGATAGCACTGTCACTGTCCAAATATTAAAGATATAAAATTTTATAGTTACAAGGAGCATCCAGAAGTTATTTAGGTCAGTTCTCTACCTTTAGACTAAACTTTATATGAGCATTTTCAACCAGCTAAATGTCTTTCTTTTAAATAACCATAGAGAATCAGAAGGAAATTTATATTTTAGGGGAGAAAGTTCTGTAGCTATGTCTGCCAAATAAGTTCTTTTTAACAAATGAAAACTAGTCTATGTGATTTTCCCATGGTAGTTCATTTTTTCATTCAACAAATTGTGTTACAACTATGGAAGGCTGACAAAAATAAAGTGTGGGTCTAACCTTCAAGTACTTTAAATTTTGATCTATTCTCTCTGGATATTGACAGATTGTACTATGACTAAATTGTTTACTAGGATCACTATTAGCACATTTTACTGACATAAAACTGCAGCTGTATTACTAGTTTCATTTTTATATATCATGTATGTATATCTTCTTCAATATTTTAGTTGTACACTATTTTAATCTCATTATCAAATTTAGAATTTTATACTTTAGAATTATATAGTGCTAAAACTGGAGAACTTCAGAAATAATCCAATTTATCCTCCTTATTTTATTTTCAGGCACTGTGCTAAGTTAAGCATGGACAATATAAGAAAGGAAAAATAACAAATAATGCTGTTTTGCCCTGAAGGAACTCACATTCTTATGGGTTAGATGGCATGGAAATATTTATGTACTTACTAGATATATATGGTATAAATGGAAGGTAAGCTCAGGAGAAAGGTCCATCAGTAGAGAGGACAAACCAGAAAAGACCTTTTGTAGAAGGTGTTTCTTTGGGCTGAGTCTTAAAGTTTTAAATGCCAGGAGACAGGGGATGAGGAGGAAGAGCATTTCATGGACAAAGGACAGTTAATAGAAAGGCAGGGAGTGCATAAATGGAGTGTCATATTAGAGTAACAACAAATGGACCACTAGTCGGATCGTAGAGTACATAGAGGGATTATAAATTGCTTAAAACTGTAAATATAGAAAAGTGATAGGTTGTGAAGGGTATTAAATATGAAATATAGTATTTTTATTTGGTCCTGGAAGTAATTGGGATGTGGGTTGGATGGCAAATGATTCTGGCAGAAAAGTGTAAAATGGATTAGAATGGGGAGAAACTTGAGGTTGGGAGACCAACCAGAAACTTCCAACAAAAATCTGGGCAACATTGAGGTGGTGAGGATCTGCACCAGGGTGGTGGCTTTGTGAATGGAGAAAAGGGAATATAATCAAAAGATAATTAGGAAGTCAGAAAAGACAAATTTGACAAAAAGATTAGTTATGTGGGTTGAGTCTGAGTGAGGAGTTGAAGATGACACTCAGACTGTAAGTTTAGATGATTAGTAGAATTAGTAGAATTATTTTGATCAGTAATGGGAAAGTCAGGAAGATGAAAATGTTTAGAACAAAAGAAAAATTCTGCTTTGTACATTATGAGTTTGTGAAGCCAGTTTGTGGTATAGAAGACAGGTGGTGATCTGACAGAGTAGTTCAGAAGAGACATTCAGTATAGATATAAAGAGCTGTACAGAGAGGATAATTGAAACCATGGTTGAAATCACCAAGGCAAGTAGTAGAAAGGGAGTAAAGAAAAGAGCCAAGTACAGTCTTAGGTCCGGAGACACCCACAGTTAGTAGTCTTGATCAATCTGAAACAAAGCGAGCTCAAGATGTTGGTGCTTCTTGTCTCAGAGATATGGTTTTGTGAATCTTCTTCAGGATAGGCTATTGCCTGCCCCTAAGGGAAAAGTCTCTATCCTAATAATATAACAGATGAATGGTCTGGATCTTCTATTTCTCAGCACAGGATTTAGTGGATATGGTTTGTTTTCTCAGTAAGGGTTTTTGTTCCTTCCCTCTTCAAGCCAAGGAGAGAAGAACTCAGCAGTTCTTCAACTGTTGCACCTTTTGACTTGGCTGGAATGTTCCATTCCCATCCCCTGATGGCAGCAGAGTTCCACTTCATCTTTGAGATAGCTTTTCAAAATCCAGTCTTTTCCATTAATTATTGGCATCTCTCTCTTTCACACTTATAAATGAGCCAAACTTAAAGGCAAAGGTTTTTTGTTTGTTTGTTTGTTTTTTAGTACTTAAGTAATGAAACTCTTCTTATAAGGTTTTCAAGGAATATTCATCTTTCTTTTTTTTTAAACCCTTATCTTCCATCTTGGAATCAATATTGTGTATTGGTTCCAAAGCAGAAGAGTGGTAAGGGCTAGGCAATGAAGGTCAAGTGACTTGCCCAGGATCACACAGCTGGGAAGTGTCTGAGGCCATATTTGAATATAGGACCTCCCATTTCTAGGCCTAGCTTTCAATCCACTGAGCTACCCAGCTGTCCCCAATTCTCATCTTTCTGATAAAGAATTCTTCTCTATTGTAAACAATGTTATACAACAAACTCTCTTATTCATTAGGGCTAGGATGTTCGTTGTCATTCAGTCTTCATTTTGAAGGGGACCAGTGTCATCACAGGATAATACCTTGACTGGAGCATGAATTGGATTTCAGAGAGACTGAATTGCAGAAAGTTATTAGCCTTACTCTCTCTTCCAGAATCAAAAAATTTAAGTGGCAGGAGGATGGTGTGAGATGCAGTGGATGACTTTGGTATCTTTGATGTTTGACTAAACTCTTAAGTGTTCCACAGTGCTTCATTCACCTTCATGGCCTTTAGAAAGAATTGTTCTCATCAACCCATTCCACTGGGGGAAGTATTCACATGCTTGAGCTAGACATCCCCCTAACTCACTGGTGGGTTTGAGACCTGTCAGTTAGCCTCAACCTGGTTTAGCCTGTCTGCTAAGATAGCTTTATTAGGGTGTAGCCACTAACCATGCTACAGCTTTTTGAAGACACAATTGAGATTTGGGTGACAGATAGACACAAGAGGTAGATGTACAGCTCTGAAAACCTTTCTACAAGTATTCACACCAGAGGTGCTAGTCCTCATGCACCCCTATGAACTAGGGTGCATATGTTAGTCATAGGACTACAAATTCTATGAACATATGTGGAGTTTGTGACAGTATATTTCTTTAACAAATCAGAGTTTATTCTTTCTGACTATCCAAGTTCTCAAAGAAGGCTTTATACACTACTGTGTGATCAAGAATTTCAGAAACATATAGTAGTATTCACTTCTAGATCATTATGAATCAAAAATTAAACTTTCTTTTTAATAAGAACTCCATGTGCTCTAGAACAAGCTTAGTCTCTGTGCATCTTCCTGGAATGTACTGAAAGGAAGCTAATCTAGTTAGTCTTACCAATACTAGCAGCTTGTCCACTGATATGACCACAAATCCATGTTAAAGCTTGAAGTATCCATTTTGCCAATGGACATTGGTCAGCTTCACTGGATGATTGCCAAATATTAACTCCAAGTATGTATTTCTAGTCCCTGGAATGAAGTGTGGTGGGGGAGGTTCTGGGAAGGTCACCATGGAACTTTGTAATAAAACTAGCTTGGACATCAACACCTTGGGTTCTCTTCTTTGCTGTTTTACTGTAGTTATAGATCTTAGATAAATGTAAAAGGGCATTCTTAATCCCCTTTCTAATTTAACAGGTGACCTACAGGTCCTCTTACCATAGAGATGTGTAGGGATTAATCAGCCAACAGTGACAGGAAGTAGAAACCATGGAGATAGGAGGGAGAAATCTTAGTGACCGGAAAGAGGAACCATAGAGACAGGAAGTAAGGTAAGAGGAGGTTATAAAAGGGGCAGAGCTTTGGTTGGTTGGCCTATCAGTTGCTGACAGGGGGTGTCTGTTGCTACAGTGGCAGTCTGTCAGTTGCTGATAGGGCTTGCAGTTGCAGGAAGTTGACTGTTGAGTGTGAGTTGGTCATTGGAGGCTGGTTGCTGGTGGTATGGGTGGGTGATTAGTTGGTGGTTGGCGTTTAGTTGATGGATTATGAAGGCGGGTCTGAGTTTACTGAGAAGTGCTTTTGAATTTAACCTTTAGAGGGCTTTTTGCCTTTAGGGTTTTGGCTTCTGGTTTAGACTATTAGGTTTTTTCCCCTTCCTTGAAATTATTTGGAAGGTCTTCATTGACAGACCTAATTGGGGTTGGATTAAACACTGATTGGGTTGGTTTTTATTGGGCTGGGCTGAGTTAGAATTTTATGGGGTGGTTGTTATTAGCGGTAGTTATAGGCAGTTTTAGGTAGTAATTATGAGCAGTTATAGTTATAGAATAACTAGTATAGACATTAGGAAATTTTCTTTCTCTACCTTTTTCCTATATTTCCTTCCTCTACTATATTATTTTACTATCTCTATTTTAATTAAACTAAATTGTTCATTGTTAAAAGCTGCTAGAAGTTTTCTTTTCTCTGGCTTAAAGGGATAATATTAATTTACAACTACTATATTCTCATTAAAACTTAAGTTATTAAAAGCTGCTCTCTTATTTAATCAAAATTCCTAATTTAACCCTTACAATAAATTATTTTACCTCTTAGATCCTCAGTTTCTCCATCTTCAAAATAACGGAGTTAGACTAGATGATTTCTACTGTCCTTTTCATCTATCCTTTTAAGCATCATTCTTTTGATCGAAACTAATTCAACTCAGCCAAATTTCTCATACAATAGATCTGCAGAGAGTATTCAAATGACTGAAATGAAAGCATTGGCTGTGTCTGATCTTTTTTCTTTGCTAATAGAGACATGACCTAAGTGTGACCAGGGAGAAAGAGTCATTCAGTGAAGCATGACCAATGACAGTGAGGGCCTCGGAATACACTGAGTCGGGAACTCATTCTTTCATGGCACAGATAGAAGAATCAAAATCCTTTGCATCTGCAGCCTTTCAGAAGTGATTTAAGAATCCTAATCATCCTTAGGCACTGAACAGTAGTTTCCTTAATGTGTTTCAAAATGAATGTCATGAGCTGGGACTGCTGTCCGAAGTACAGCTGTGGAACATATAAAATAATTTGCCTACCATAAAAAGCACTGGTTTGTAATCACAAAGGTAATAGATTAACTGAACACCATACATGTGCCTCTTGAGGAGTCCATTTAAAATAATAACCTACTCAGGAATAATGATTTTAAACACTATCCTCTCTAAGTTGCTCCTGGATATTGCAATTAGTTTAATTGGGGGTGTGGGGAATTTCTTTTTTAAAGTAATGCTTTTTTCTGTAATGTTTTACATTTGGTTGCTCTTAGAAATATGGCCATATTATTTGGTTCTTTTCTGAATGTTTAGTATTTTAGACAACAACAACAAGCATTTGTTAAGTTCCTACTATGTGTAGCAGCTGGAGTTCCCCTCACATGAAACCCTCTCCAGGAAAGCAAAGCAAACCAAAAAAAGGAAAAAACCTATCTGACATTTGAGGCACTTTTTTGGTCAGCCTCACTGATGTGTTTATTTTTATCAGACAGATAGAAGCCACATTAGTTCAAAGCAAAATATATTTAATCAAGATAGCAAATAAAATTTCAAGAAAAGAGCCCCTTCATGAACATATGTTATACACTTTCCTCTAGGCAACTATTTCCCTAATGGAGGAGAACATACATGTGGAAGACATTCATGACCAAGGAACATACATAAAAGTCACACATATAGGGAATACATTTAGCCAGGAACACACATGAAGGAGCTCAGAGAAGGAATAGCAGGAATATGAGTAGCTGGAGCAATTCACCCAGAATTCTATAGAGATGCATCACTAGATGTATTCTGGTGACTTCATTGTAATGCTCTCTATTGTTCTCCTTTGGAGAATATGTCAAGCCAAGAATTATGAACCACCACAGCAGTAAGGCAGCCCACAAAAGCCAACCACAAGATGCTATAGTTTTCCAACTATGTTTGATCTATGTGTAAGGGAACGTGTCTGCAATATCAGAACCTGTGCTCTCTTTAAGAACTATATCCACCAGGAACTACTGGGGAAGTTTTGAAAAGGATGAGAACTAGATTGAAAAAGGGAAGGTGATCCAGAAATGGCCCCTGTATTTTGAATCCTACAGATTACCCAGTTTCCATCATGAAGAGAATAAAAAATGTGTTTTATGATATACTCCCTGGTTTTGGCTATGCATATGGGAAATGTCAGCAGTCTTCATTACAGTTTTTTTTTCTCATGTAGACATTGTGAGTGACAAGGTATGGTTCCTCTGGAAACAGTAGTTGGCAGGGAACTGAGATTATCCCTCTTTCAAGATACATCATACCATTGTTGTTTAGTGAAATAATAGTACTAGTAATTTTAAATTACATGCTGCTCCTTTTAAATACAACTAATGATGATGTCCTACTTTGAATTATGTGATTGAGAAAACTTGTCCTCACACTAAGTTCAATTAATAAGGGGCCCCAGATGTACAAGAGAAAGAAAAATTCTCTCTCTCTTTCTCTCCCTCCATAACTTCCCCTCTCTCTTTCTCTCCCTCCTCCTACTCTTTTTCTCTCTCCCTCTCTCTACTCTTCTTCTCCTTATTATATATGATTATGCCTATATCTATAATTGTCTCTATCTTATGTCTATCATACATTTATCATCTCTACCACCTATTTATCTATCAATTGTTTCTGTTTGCCATCTACTATCTGTACTATGTATTTAACCCTTTTATCTCTTTATCTATCTATCAATCATCTGCTTTTCATACTAATCCATCAAGCTCACAATGAAGTCAAAAGAAAGACAAATTCCAGATTTGAAATCTAAAAGGATTTCTCTAAGCATACTTTGAAAAAATAATCAGAAATCATGTCATAAGGGAAATTTTGCTTAGTAGAAAAATAGATTTACCTTAGGCTCTAGGAATATGGATGTAATTACAAAGTCAGGGTGCAAAGAAATGAAAAGAGTGTTTAATGACTCTGGCTTTATATGAAGTAGAAGGAATGTATATGTATATATGTGTATATGATTTGCATTTTTCTGTTGCAAATGGAATTGTCTTCAAATTGAGTGAGACTTGGGACTACTGAATGATATTTCATTTCTATTATGTGACTTTTTTGTACAATTGGACACACTTTCATTTCCTCTCCTTTTCTAGGGACTTATTGCTTTCCCTTGATTTCACTTTGTATGATGTTTTAATGTAAATGAAAAAGCTATGTAATACATAAAATCATTTCACATGATGCCTCACATAATGGATATAATATTCCTATTCAAAATTATTTTCTAGTGCAATGAACTCTTGCTTGATTCAGATATTAAAATAATTTTGATTGCTGTAAGTTTTAGCAGCATAACAGTGAATTTAAAAATCTTTATAATAGTCTTCATAGAGCAATCATTTCAAATTATGATATGTAGACTTCTTAAACTAATGGTAACAAGCCTCTAAAAGTCGCAATTTAGCATTAAGAATTGTATTTTTCTTGAGGAAGTTGTAAGTTTTATGTCTAATTTCTTTCTTTGTTAGTGCTTTTCTTTCTACCTAGTCTTTTCCTCTCAAAATGTTTGGCCATTTTGGTCTTCCTGAAAGAAGCAAAACCCATTTTATTTTTGAAATCTCTAGAGAGGAGATTTAATATGCTTTCTCTGGGAGCAGAGTTCAATCCCTCTGCATACTTTAAATCCAGAAAGCCAAGGATGATGGCTATTTTGTTTTCCTGTGCACCAAGAAAAACACAGAGCGTACAGAGGCATCATCAATAATTTATTCGGTCCCACTGAAGTAAAGATTGTCAAATACTTTCGAGTATTTATCCTAGCTCTCATGAGAGGTACCTTTGAAGAAGGCTCAAATGACATCTGATACTGAAATAAGTGCTCTTAGAAGAAAGTACTGAAAGTGCTTTCTATGTCAGATTGCCAGAGAATGGAAGACACACATATACTCAGATTATATTCATGTGGATCTTTTCTCTTGAATAAGATTATTGGGATAGGATTTTCAACTAGACAATCATCTCCATTGCCTATTGTTTATCTACATAGTTTGTCATTTCCTTGACGAATATATTTCCACAAAAGATGTCTGGAGTAGTATTGTGAGAGGACTGGCTTTCAGACTATCTTGGTTTGGTCCTTTTCAGCATCTCAGATTTGGAACTTGTGGAATTTCCATTGTGTTCAGAGAATCTATTATTATTATTCAATATATTGTTCATATATTATATATATACATTTCTTTATATATGCATGTATATATGCACACCTATATACACTCATTTATTTACACAAGTACATTATAAGTATACATACAAATACACACATATAAAACCATGACTTTTTATATGGATACTATGAATATACAGAGGTTATGGACCTTCATAAACTTCTTATCATCTATATGCTGTGGACTAGTTTATATCTGCCTCCTCTTCATCACAATAACAACTGATATAGAGCTTTTGGGATTACAAAATACTTTGCAAAAATTATTTCATTTGAGCCTACAGTGACCATTTATCCATTTTATAGATAAAGAAACCAAGACTGATAGAGGCTGTGACTTACCTAAAGTCACACAATTAGTTAATGTCTACATTAAGGAGTACAAAATATTTTGTTTCATTTGAACCTCTCAACAACCTTGTGAAAGAGATCCTACTATAATTCCTATTTTACAGATGAAAACATTGAAGATGACAGAAAGTAGGTGAATTGTCCAAAGTCATAGAACTAGTAAGTGTCCAAATTGGATTGGAATGCAGGAGATATAGTGGAAAGAGTTCTCTATTTGGAGCCAGGTTGGGTTTGAATTCCAGTTTTGTAAGATCTTAGTTAAATCATTTAACTTCTCTAAGTCTCTGTTTCCTTAAATATAAAATAAAGAAATAATATTACCCCTAATGGTCTTTTTTTTCTTCACTTTATGATAGAATTCCTAATGAATATCAGAATTCTATCCTGGGCATTATTATTATAATGATGAGTATTATTATTTAATTACTATTTAACATGATTTATTTATATTAATTCATTTGCTATTTGTATACTGCTTTACATTTATAAAATGTTTTCAGATCATTTTATTAGCTCATCCTCCAAACAGCCTTTTGGGGAATTTTGGCTTATGTCTCTTTGCTATTTGAAGTATGTCTTAATTAAGAGACATCTCTAAATCTTATTAATAAGGATAACAAAACAATGCTGCAGAAACACTGTTAAGATTGTCAGGATTGGTATAGTTGATAGTCTTCTGTCAGGGATATTTTGAGAATAAATAAGCTTCTGTTTAAAAATCCCTTTGAGCTTTTTGAAAGAAGGATGCTATAGGAATACAAAAAATGATTTATTCATTTATTTGAAACAGAGGAAATCAGTATGATAAAAGGTTGGAAAATTCAAAGGAAATATTTAGCCAGTGGATATAACTGATTCACTAAGTTCTACATAAAAAGAAACCTAAAGGGAGTCATGATTCTCTTGAACAATGAACTCTGGCTAATAATAGTATTAGTTCACATTTCTAGGGTACTTGACAGTTTTGTAGGATTTTACTTCTTCACAAAAGCATTATGAAATAGGTTGTGCAAGTATATTTCTCCCCGTTTTATAGAAGAAGAAACTGAGGTTAAGAGAAGTTTAAAAAATACCCTCCAAATGACAAAAGTCAGTGGTGGAGTTAGGACTTGGACTAAATTCTTCTGATTCTTTTACCATTGTTTTTACTCTGGATTAAATTCTATGGTGGTGTAATAGATGCTCCTATTAAGATATTTATGGTAGCAAAGAAGCATTAAGGTCATAACACCAGGAAAGTTAGATGAAAGGCTAAAGTTTGCACTCCTTCCCCCCACCCCACTCCCGGTACCTCTCCCAGTTGATCTTAATGGCTTTTCTCAAAGGGTAAGCTATCAGAAGTTTTCTTAAGGATTAATCTCACAATATAACTCTTTTATGAAAGGGGTTTTATTCTTAATTTAAGGGAATTAAGGGAGGTGGGAGAGGGAAGAGGGAAATCATGGTCTCCCTAATCTCCTATGGGGTTAAATACAGGGAAATAAAGTTATTTGTCTATGAGGGGATATTGTTGATAAACTGAAAAGGTTCTTCAGAGCTAAGCTCCAATCTTTTCAATATTAGGTCAATTAATAGCCAGGAATCCAGAGCAATCCTGTCTCTCAGCCTCTTTCCTCCCAGTCAGCAGGAAGAAAGTTTCTCCATTCAGCTGCTGGTTTTCTCAACCGCCTTCTCATCAGATTCTATTGGAATGTTTATTACTTCTGGTTGATTGATAGTTCCTTCAATATTCCATCTCCTTCTTCTTCTTTCAGAAGCCATCTTGTGCTGTAATCTTTCCTTCATAGTGGCCAGACATTGTGTTTTATTTAATTATTCTCTCTTTCCTAAAGTCTACCACAGGGTTATGTATTCAGTTGGCAATTAATAAAATTTTTAAGAACAATGTTTATATAAACTGAAAATGTTGTTAAACTTCCTTAAGGTAATTACTAAATCAATTACCCTACTACTTAAGGAATTTCATTAATACTTGGGGAATTACTTAAGTAATTAATAATGTAGGGAAATATATGAGATTTGTTCTGTCAGTGATTTTATTGTAAAATATGCCATAATAAAAACAGGCTCTTGTGAGATTTAAAATAGTGAAGCCCATAAACTGTAGTGAGTTAAAATGGTGGAAGATATGAGAGAGGGTGAGTAAATTTGACCACAGAAAATATGTTTCACTACAGTGTCTTGGTTTTTAAATCAAATATAAGGTGGTCGCCAGGGAAATATTCCCAATTATTCAAATACCCAAGTCAACTCGGTTTTATAGAGATTTTAATTAATACAAATGTGGAATTAAAGAAAAGAGAGAAAGAGAGAAAAAGGAAATAAGTATGAAGGGCCTTAAGCCAACTTGGCCTAGACCTGAGTCTTAAGAGAGAGATATCAGTCAGTCAGTCTTTTAACACTCACCACAAGGTCTGCCTAAACAAGGATTCTAATGACACCAGGCCAGCATCATCTCAGCTGCTTTCACCAGCTCCCTCTCCATCTGAATGTTTTCAGAATAAGTCCTTCCTCAATCTGAATGTTTCAGAATGAGTCCTCCTCAATCTGAATGTTTCAGAAAATGAGTTTCAGCTCTTCTTTGAGCTCTTATTTTTAAGGGCAAAATCTCCTATGTCACCTCCCCTAAGTTCTTCCATCTACCAATCACTGTAGATGTTTTCCAAAAGGCAGCCCATTTTGAATTCACAGTTGAGTAGCTTAATCTCTTTAGTAAGTCAGAAAAAAAATGCTGCTGTGTCGACTAATTTCATTAAGAGAAAACCTCTGAGTAAGTTTTCACCTTTTAGGTCTAAGTAGTTTACAAGTTGCCCCACCTTTATAGGCACCTAGCATCCCATTGTATCAATTCCAAAAATAGGCATGGCTCAAAGAACTCCTTTCCTTTATAAGTATGATTTTCAAGTACTTTCATTGTTTAGCAAGGAGTTTTCTCCTCTAAAGCATTCTTAAGTAGGGGTGGAGTAGGGATACTCCCATAGCAAGGAGTTTTTACATTCAAGTAGAGTTCTTACTATCTGGTAGGAAATTATTTCAAGTAGGGAATTGGAGGATTCCTCAATGTGGAGTAAAATTTTTAACATTCATAAGTCTGTGAAATTTTAAGGTTTACACTCTACACTATCTCCTAGACCTTTTTTTTTTCCTCAGCTACATTCAATCTTCATAGTTTCATATAAATTAGGGAACACTAAGGAAACTGGAACCTCATTGCTCAAGCCACATATAGATAGTTTCTTTGTGGTTTTGCTCATTAGATTCTTTGAAATGGCTTTTGTGATGCCCAATTTCCTGGATTATTTTTTCAACATTGTGCTAGAAATGCTAGCTAAAGCAATGCAAGTGAAAGAGATGGAAGGCAAACATGAAAAATGAGGAGACAAAATGACCCCTATTTTCTGATGTCAATTGCCTGCTTAAGCTATTATCTATGACAACAGATTCAGCAAAGCACAAAATAAAACCACAAAAATCAAAAGCAGATTTATATAGAAATAACAAAACCTAGCAGGAAATAAGAGACATACCAGTTCAAATAACTACAAAACGTATATAATCTATCTGGGAATGAATCTACCAAAGGATACTCAAGACCTGTGCTGACATAATTACAAGACACACTTTAAAGAAATAAATGGCAGATTAAATAAATGAGTGACTATTAAGTGCTCATGTCTGCATCATATCAATATAACAAA
The DNA here is from genome assembly GCF_027887165.1 of Monodelphis domestica. Taxonomy (NCBI): domain Eukaryota; kingdom Metazoa; phylum Chordata; class Mammalia; order Didelphimorphia; family Didelphidae; genus Monodelphis; species Monodelphis domestica. The sequence goes on along the minus strand of NC_077229.1, from coordinate 464,821,663 downwards.
ATGATGATAATGCCTAAATTAGTGGACAGATTTAGTATTATATTAATGAAACTAAAAGCCAATGTAGCTTCATAGAAAAGAACATGGCTTCAAAGCCAAGAACACCTATATTTAAGCCCTACTCCTGATCATATACACACATATACATATACGTATATATTTTTTCTTTAGAAGGCATTGACATGCATAGCTAAAAGAGAATTTCCTCATTTGTGAGTTCCTTTTACTTACAAATTCACAAGTCCTTTGCTGTTTCCAAAAGTCAGACTAATAAAAATCTGACACTAGTTATTACTAGACTTTGAGTTTATCAACATGATAAAAATTCAAGTGAAGGAGGGAGAAAAAATGCTTAAAGTTTCAAAGAAATTTTAAAAAGTCAGAATAAAAAGTTGAAAGCACTTCCTTGACTTGAACTATAATTATTGAACATATTTTATATAGGTTAAAATTTTTTAAAAGTAGTTAGTGGAAGAGACAAGTTAAAGAATTGAAAACAACAGAAGTCAATAACAAGTGCTTATCTATAAGAATCAAATAATATTTCTACCCAGATATATATTTTGTAAAGTTTATTGGAAAGGGTAGACAATTATCTCTCTAAATAACCTGACCATATGGTGCCTAGCCTGCATGTCCTTTCCTCTTTCCCTCTCAGCTGCCTGCTCTGCATCTTGACTTCTTCCTTCTCCATTCTCTTCTTGCTTCCCCCAATTCTTTTTCAATTCTCTCCAAAGTCTTGACCTTTATTGACACACAGCACCTTGACCACACAAAACCTGGCACAACTGTGGTATGTCAAGAATGTTTGATAGACAGGTAAAGCTCCTCAGGAGGGGAAGGGGAGGATCTTCCTTGCCACAATCTCCTCTGTGATCCTTTGGGAGATCCATCTCCTCATCATTTAAATATAACTAACTTATAACTCTAAATACCTTCTAGCTAAAAGTACATACAATATTGCATTTTTCTAAGAGGGAGTTATAATAGAGATGAGAGTAAAATACAAAAACTGATTGATAGACACATTGACAAAATGTCAATTAGGGGGAAGTCGCCTTTGGCATAAGAGTTTACATTCAGAATAAGTATGTTCAACCCCTTTCAATTCATTCCTTTATATCCCAAAGTTCATTCTGGATCTTTTGATGCAGTGTGTGGCTTCTTCAGGCATTTTTACAGCACCTTCTCCAAAAGTATCTGCTTTCTTGATTCAGGATGTTGGCAAGTTTCTTTTCCTGAAATTTCTCCAAAAAATTTTAAATCTTGAATTTTTAGGATAATTACACACTGCCCCTGAGGATGGTGCTGACCAACACCAGAATCACACTGGGATACATGACTTAGTTATGAGGTATATGAAACAATTGTCAAAAGAAAAACAAAACAAAACACCCAAAAAATCCCAAACAAGAGTAAAAAAAATGAAATTCTGTGTACAAATAATAATAATTACAGAAATGATAAAAAATCTTAAGTGTATAAAATTCTGAGTAAAAACTAAACCTGTAACAGGTTCTTGAATCACAGGCAAGGCTCCATTAAAGTGACTTATGTCTCACAAGTCTATAGGACAATAGCACCAAAACAACACTTTACCCATTTGCAGTCAGGACTACAGAAAATTGCTAAACTAAGGACCAAGTTTCAGCAGCAAATGGGAAAAAGCATTCCCTCATATGATTTTATTGTCCCTGTCAGAGATAGGGGGACCCAGGATGATAGCCAACCTGAGGTACTTTACTCAAAGTATTCCACATGGACTATGGTTCAAGGAAGTCCTGCATCTTAACATATGTCAAGCACCACAACCTCAATTTTCATACTAGGTTCAGGTCCTTTAACATGGACATAGAAATTCAACAATCCTCCCTGGATTGGGTTTGGTCCTTTTTTGACCTCGTGCTACTTGGCACTGTATAGTGGCTCTATTGGTCCCTTCTCCTGGAATCATACATGAACATTAAACAAAGTCCCAGAATATTTATCAATAAATGACAGGTTTCCATAATCAAAAGTTTCTTTCTAGGGCTAATAGGTACTGTAAACTTATACTGTAAACTTTATCCTTCAAGTAAAAGAAAAAACATTAATACTGATTTCATGTACTTCAAGTATCACCAAGATTAGGAAAAAAGAAAGAAAAAAATCAAATATCCTATTACAAACATAAAGAGAAACAAAATAATGAAAAAAAATCATAATTTCACAGTTCACATGCCATGTGACTATTTGTTAGTTAAGCAGAGGCACAAAACAAAAGGTGCTCACTCAAAAATGAAATTTATATCACTTTTAACTTGGCCAGGATCCACAGTGTGAGTGTACATATTTTTTCCTACAGGTAAAAAGCTTTAAAATCAGTAGTACAACAACTAATACAGATTCTAAAAAGTACCCAAATCCCCAAAATTATAAGAGCCCATTAATGGCAATAGCAAACAAACCCACTATCATTAGGATTTACATGACTTGCAGTAATGACATTTAAAAAACTTTTGAAATCATGAATATTTGTCATAAGTTCTACAGATTTAGCCAATCTTTCAACCTTGGCAAAGATATTATTAACAAAGTCTATTATTACCATCATTCCAAAATTTGGTGGGAGAGAAACCTGAAAAAACCTCTGTACTGTTGATGAAGGATTACAAATACAATAAATCCATTTCAAAGCTACTAGGCTTCACCAGAAAAATCATTCCCACCTTCTGGATGAAATTATAACACAACACAGGTTAACGAAGCCACTTGGGCACCTCCTTCCCTCTTGGTTTGAGACTGTAACAGTGTAACAGAACTGTCTCCAATATGTCCCACCTATATTCACATGGAGCTGAGGACTAAAAAGTGAAAATCACTGCAGATATGTCATCTTGGCATTTACAATAAATGTATAGATGGGGAAATACAACAATGCCATTGCACTCTACTTCAACTACAAATAGACTATTATCTCTTGTTATAAACAACTCAAGAGGCAAGCAAATGAATGACCAGAGGTAGGGATGCTCCCAGATATCTGAAAACCATGTCTGAAGACTTCTTAAAATTAATTTAAATCATTATACAATTAAATTCTCCAAAACTTGTATACAGGTTTAAGCCAATGTAATGAAGTTCATTCATCAGCTCTGTGTGACAATTAACAAAGGCAAGAAAGGAACAAAATGCTATTCATGGGATTTTACAATGATATTCTTCTACAGTACAATCATAGTCATAAGGGAGGTACAAGTAAAGACAATTTAACAGAATATTTCAATTTTGATAACTTATGAAGTAGTTGACAATAAATCACATACATCTTGTATTTAGAATTGAGTTACAGAGACTTCTTTGTTCTGGGGAGGGGAACAAACTGAAACAGGTAACATCACTAAGGCAATGAGGTCTGAAAAGACTTAAAAATTCACCTCCAGACTCCTTGAGGTTCCTTCCCTTCCCAAGTACCATCAGTCATCCCAATCCCTTTGTCCACACCTCTGGGGTCTCCAATGCTGAGGGGGAGTGCCTACATTTAGTACAGATATTTGGGTGTGAGTTTGATTTTCCTCATTAGAATAACTATTTCTCCTATCAATATTACCATCATTATTATTGAAGCTTCTATTCCTATTTTCCTGATTTCTCTTCTTACAATTCATAATTACATTACCAACTTTTCTACAAAAATAACATGTTAGTGGTTGTTTTGTGGATTCTTGTAAGGGAGCTATGATCTCTCCTTGCTTTACCTTTACAACTGTTTCAGTTAATTCTTTCATTTCCTTATTCAATGTCTCTACTAAAGTGGAATTCTCTTCATCCTTCTCACCCTGTTTAGAAGTTAATTCCTTTATTTCCTTCCTTAGTGCTTCCACTAAATCAGTGTTCTCCTTTTCCTTGTGTCCCTCAAAAGCATAAACACTCTCTTCAATTCTTCAAGGTCCATAGTAGGCCAATTTGGATAACTAGTCCTAAAATAACTCCTAACTACCTTACAACTGTTTTTTTACAAATTGTATTCTGATTTGTCTAAGGTCCCTTTCTCTATCCAGATCAAGTTCAATATATCTTCCTCCCAGCTCAATCAGTATATCCATGAACTGGGTGGGATTTTCACTATCTTCTTGCTTAAGATTTTCAAATTTAGTCCATGTACCAGGCCTATCAGAACAGGTTCTCATAGCTTTTAGCAAGGAACTTCTTCATTCCACTTATGAATAGAAATTATTATGGGCTTTAACTACTTATATTCCAAGAACTATTAAGAAAACTGTATGGCAGTTTGGCAGGAATTATATCTAAATTAACTTATACTATAAACAACAATAAGCTCAAAATGCATATTAGAATATTAAAGGTCACTTCATCCTACATTACTGCTGTTGCTATGTATAATGTTCTTTTAGTTCTACTCAATTCATTCCGCATCAGTTCACGTAGGTCTTTCCAGGTTTTTCAGAAATCCCCCAATCATCATTTCTGAGACAGTAGTATTCTATTACAATCATATATGACAACTTGTTTAGTCATTTCCCAACTAATGGATAATCCCTCAGTTTCCAATTCTTTACCAGTGCAAAAAGGGCTGCCATAAATATTTTAGTACAAATAGGTTCCCCTTATTACCCACCTTTTTGATCTATAAGGAATACAAGGCTAGTGGTAGTATTGCTAGACCAAAGAGCATGCAGAATTTTATAGGCTTTTTATAGCATATATATAACCTATAGAACACATTATCCATCATCTCAGGGAGAGAACAAGGACTGCAAAATATCAGAAAAAAATTTAAATTGTTTCTATATGTTATGTGGAAAAAATTCACACACACACAAAGAAACAAATTCAAAGCCCATAAATTGAGAAAAATAGTTAAACAAATTCTGCTATATTATTTATGAAATATCACCACATTTTAAAAAATGATAATTATGATAAATGTAAAAAAAAATCTACATGTGAACTGGAATAACCTCCAGGAACTGATGCAGAGCAAAAGGAGAAGAACCAGGAGAACCTTATACACAGAGATGTGGCACAATTGACTGTAATGAACTTTTCTACTAGCATCAATGAAATGATCCAAGACATTTTTGAGGGACTTATGAGAAAGAATCCAAAAAAGAACTGTGGGAGTAGAAACACAGAAGAAAAGCAACTGCTTGATCACATGGATCAATGGGGATATGACTGGAGATGTAGACTCTAAATGATCACCCTAATGCAAATATTAATAATATGGAAATAGGTCTTGATCAATGACACATGTAAAACCCAGTGGAATTACATGTTGGCTATGGGAGGGGGATGGGAAGAAGGGAGGGAAAGAACATGAATCATGTAACTGTAGAAAAATTTTCTCAATCAATTAAGTAAAATTTAAAATAAAAAAGAGAAATATCTACATGAATTAATACAAACTGAAATAATCAGTCAAGAAAAAACATACAGAATGATTAAAACAATATAAATAAGAAAGAATGAACAGAAAACAATAAAAAGTGAATGTTACAGGAAGCTAAGTATCACAGTGGATAGAAAGTCAGGCCTAGAGTTGAGATGACCAGAGTTCAAATCTGGTCTCAGACACTTCCTAGCCATGTGATTCTGGGCAAGTTACTTAGCCCTATTTGCCCAGCCCTTGACCTTATATCTTTGTTATTACTAAGAAAGGAAGGGATTTTTTAAAGTGAAAATTCCAAAATTAGGAAAAAGCAAACATAGCACCACCAAAGAGATTTAAGAAGATAACCCTACTTCATATCTTTAGAGAAGTGGGAGGTTCATGAGTGTGGTACATTACATATATTTTTTAACCTTTGAGATATATTAACAAGGTTTGCATATTTTTTCAGCTTCATTTTCTTTAAACATATTATTTGTTGCATGGAAAGTTTCTCTGGGAGTGTGAGGGGCAGGGATTCTGTGGGAAATTTTAGTGATATACAAGAAAATATATATTAGATTTTTTTAAAGAGACATCCTTAAAGAGACAATTTTTTTTTTGACAAAAGTAAAACCCTGTAAAAAATTAGATGGTAATTGGCTCAGGAATAGCTAAACAGTTTGTGATAAATGAATATAAACTTGATAAATATGAAGAATAAAGATATATGATTGCATATAAAAATGCAGTGAAGTAAGCAGAAACATAAAAACAAAAGCAAGACTATATATATAGCATTCAACTTCCTTGATGTGTTAGTCAATTTAGCTGAACTGGTTTGTCTTTTTTAATCCTTACATTACATCTTAGAATCAGTACTGCACATTATTGATTCCAAGGTAGAAGAAGAGTAAGGATTGGACAATGAGGTTTAAGTGACTTCTCCAGGATCACAGAGCTAGGAAGTGTCTGAGATTAGATCTGAAACTAGGACCTCCCTTCTCTAGGTCTGGCTCTCAATCCACTGAGCCATCTAGCCACCCTTCTGAAATGTTTTTTAGTTATTTGTTATAAGGGACAGTTCTTTAGGAAGGATCAGAGGAAGGAATATAATGGGAAATGGAAATGATATTAAAACAAAGTATGCCAGTAAAAGGGGGCAGCTGGGTTGCTCAGTGGATTGAGAGGCAGGCCTAGAGATGGGAGGTCCTAGGTTCAAATCTGGCCTCAGACACTTCCCAGCTGTGTGACCCTGGGCAAGTCACTTGACCCACATTGCCTAGCCCTTACCACTCTTCTGCCTTGGGGCCAATACACAGTATTGACTCCAGAGATGGAAGGTAAGGGTTTAAAAAAAATATGCCAGTAAAAGTCTGAAAAGTAAAAAAAAAAAACATATTTGAAGAATGCAAACCAACAATAAGGTTTTTTATAGCCCTTAAAAGGAAATTTCTAGCTCTATGTCAGATAGTTGATTGGGTCCAGATATCTGTATTCAGCACCAAGAGATGAAGGGTCAAAAGTATATAGAATCTTAGCCTGAGACTTTCTATGGCCCCAGACTATACACAAAACAGTTTTCCTGTTTCTGTTAGGTAGTAGGTTACTACCCATTTCACCCCAAAAGATAACAATAGGGAATAGCTAATGGTCCTAAAGAGACTAGTAGATAGTAGCAAAAGGTAGGAACTGCAAAGAACAGTGAAAATGTCCAGTAAGAAGTAGAGACAGAATTGCCCAAACAGATGATTCAATATAAATGTGGTACAATATCCAATGGGGAGTATGGGTGTTGCATATAGCAAAGATAATATTTATATCCAGCAAAGAGCAACAGAGAAATTTTTGACAATGTAAGTGAAGGATATTGACAACTATCATCATCAAGAAAAGTCTGGCAATCCACCAGTCCTCTGGTGGCCAATATGTGAGGACTCATACGTGCCAGATGGGTAGTCCTCTATTTCTAATCTGGATCTCACATCTCTGAAATTCAAGAAGTCAGTCTAAACTGACATTGTAACAGCTATCTATGCTAAAAGAAGAGTTTGACTTCAGTGACTTGAGATTTAGACTTCCATTCCATTCAGAAAGTTCTTCTAAAAGTGAAGTAGATTGGAAAAAATTGTATTTTCAGGAGTCTATATAGAAAATCAAGTTTCACTTAAATCTTATTTATATTTTTTTAATCATAGTTGTCATTTCAACCTCACCCTTTAATGAGTGAATCTCCTCTTGTAACAAAAGAAAAAATTAGTAAAAGCACAAAATAAAATTAAAAACAAAGAACTTCCAATATTGAACATATAGTAATCTGTACAATATTTTGTTCTAACAGTCTACTGACTTTCCTCCTTGATATGGAGGACATACGTTTCATTATCTGGACCTTCTAGCTTTTCAAGCCTTCGGTTTGACTAAATAATAATATAGCATTATTTATGTCATAGTTTTTTTTTCTGGTCATTTCAGCAATTGGTGGTTCTTTGGTTTCTGTTCTTTGCTACTCCTAAGAGGTTACTCTGCATATATCTTTGTATAGGAATATGTGCTTAATAGTGATATTATTAGGTCAAAGGGTATATTAAGTCACTACTCTTGTGTAATTCCAAATTGATGTAACAATGGTTGTACTACTTCATTATATTACTAAACCTGTACTCTCACAACCTTTACAACATTGATTTTCTCATCTTTTATTATTTTCATGGTGTAAAGGAAAACTTCAGAGATCTTTTAATTTTCATTCTTATTAGTGATTGGAGGATGTTTTCTTTTTAAATTTATAATTCTTTTGAAAACCATTCATATGTTTTGACTATTTATGATTTAGAGGCAATCTGTTAGTGTTATAGATAATATTTGTGTCAATTTTACATATTTCCAATATCAGACTTTTGCATGTGTACTTGCCACAAATATATATTTCTTCATGATCCACTCTTTGACTTATGATTATATCATTAATTATAATGCTATGTTCATCCAAGTGTTTTAAATTTTGTATAATCAAAATAACCTATTTCAAATTTTATTTCTTCTTTGTCTTGTTTAAGAATTCTCCCTTTAGTCTAAGCTGTTAAAAATACTTATTTACCTTAATTTTCTCATAGCATGACTTCTTTCATATGTAAATGAAATATTCACTCTGAACTTACTTTGGTATATGATTTCATATCAAGGTTTAATCCTAATTTCTGCCAAGCTGCTTTCCATTTTTAATATAAATGTTTGCTTTAAAAAACTGTCATACCTTCAGCAATTTATGTTTATGAGTTTATAAAATGAGTTATGATGTTCTATTATACAGGTTCCCAGTCTGCTCAATAATCTACTTTTCTTTTTGTTAAATGGTACCAAATAGTTTTGAGGACAATTGATTTTTAATGTAGTTTGAGGTTTTACAATATTTTGTATTGTACTTTTCCTTCAGTTGTTTACCTAGATATTCCAAATCTTTTTCTTCCAAATTGGCTTTATCATTTTGTTTAATTCTTTCTCTCATATCATAGAAGAGAGAGAACTAGTACTGAATATGGTATATGTTGCCATATTTATTACATTGGATAGGATTTGTTTTTCATTTCCTTTTTTATTTGTTCTTGTTCAATTATTTTTCTTTCGCACAAGAGAAAATTCTATCTTATTGTGGGGAGATGAGGTTAAAATGATGACTATGATGAAAAGACAAAAAAATGTCTCAATAAAACATATTTTTTAAAATGGAAAATGTTTGCCTACAAGTACACCCAAAGATGCAGTTCTTTCAAACCCACTTCACTTTGGAAATCCCTTCTAAATGTCAGTAAAAATCTCAAGTTACAGAGCTCAAACTGTTCTGCTACACATAATCAGTTGTGGTGATGTCAGCTTATTCATCTTTTGGATTTTAGAGAAGTGAGTACAAGATTAGAAATAGAGAACTATGGAACTGTCATGTCTAAGTCCTCTTGTATTGGTTAACAGAAGGTATTGGCACAATCCAACCATTAGAAAATATTTATGATTATTAGGGACTTACTACATTGTTGATCCTATTATCTTAAATTTTTAATCTCAACTTTCCTGATTCTCTGAAGTTTTCTAAATAGGCCATGGCCATAGTGGGCCGATTTTGATTCCTCTGGAATGGTGTTTATCCAGTTAATTTTATTTCTTTGTCATATTGCTATAGATAAAATTTATGAATAATGGCAAATAATGGAGGAGTTGGATCATCTTTGCTTTATTTCCATACTGGAAAAGTTTCTCATGTTTCTCTACTGCAAATTAACCCTCCTAGCCCCTAGTTTTAAATATATTCTTTTGAATATGTCAAAGAAAGCTCCTTATATACTATTTTTTAGCTTAAAAATGTAAATGAGTATTGTATTTTATCAAAATCTTTTTGTGCATCTCTTAAACTATCCTGCTACTACTATTATTATCATTTATTTTTATTTAAGAAATTAGGAAATATCCAATTTGGTTCATATACAGTTTCCCTTATTCTCTATGGTGCCTTTAAGTCTTCCTTCTTACTTAATGTTCAATTTGCTTCTTTGATATTAGGCTTAACTTTTTAAGATATCTTGTGTTTTTGGGATCAGCCAATCTTCCATGCCCTTCAGAATGTCATATTCCAATTGTTTCCCCTGATTTCATGTAACCACAAAGCATTATTTCCCCTGGAAGACCTATATTACTTAGATTTTCTCTTTCCATACTGTTTTCGTATTCATTACTTTTGTTTTGCAGAGTTTTCACATATTCTTTTAATCTTTTTTATTTGGTCTTAATTCCATTATTTTTCCTTTTATCTCTACTCTTAAAAAAATCAGTTCAATTACTTTTTTCCAGACTCTCCCATTATAGAGTATTTCTGTCATTTATTCTATATTCATTAGTACTTGTTTCCCCCCACCCCCTGTAAAAAATAGACTCGAATACAGGACTACAATCCCCACGAGCCTTTGCTCCACTTCCCCAGAATGCCTTGTAATCTCACCTGGGCCGAGATCGAGAAGGTATTTAAGCTGATTCAAAGGCTTTTGCTGGCTCTTGGCTCTTTTTGGACTTCCGTTCTGGAGCAGACACGGCTCTTTCCATAATGTAGGTGAGGTCTAGGCCTCTGGCCTAGACACGTGTTTTTTCTTATCCTGTATTTTCTTTTAATCCTTAACTTTAATAAACCTCTAAAAAATGTAATACTCCTTGCAGAGAGAAACTAATTTCTACCTGCCTCAGTCTCCCCATCTCCCCTAAATTTTAATCTTTACACCCCAGAATTCTAATACCATGCTTATTTCTTTGTTAATTTCAGTAAATTATTTTATTGCTCTTTTGAACCATTCTTGGGGTTCTTGCAATTGCTCCATTGCTATTTCAATAAGTAGATAATTTTTTGTTAATCTTCTCTTTTAGAAGTTCTTTTGCATTGGAGAGAATTGAAGGGCTTAGGACAGCAAGTGATTGTGGAGATTAAATGAATCACACTTGTTTCATCTAGTGATTCAGTTCTAGAGCTTGCTCAGTTCTCTTTCTATTCAATTATGAGACTACCCCAGATTCTTTCTTGTGAGAAACCTTCATTCAGCCATGGGAGTTGGAAGAAAATCTTATTGTATTGGTTGAAGCTGAACTACCTCTACTTATGGCTTAGTGACCATTAACTAAAGACCTAAGTTATGATGACTCCATCACATCAAAATATTGATACAAGGAGTTTTGTCACAATTATGTCTCAAACAATCCATATTCCTTGTCTGAAAAGCGCCCCATATTGATCAATCAATTATTATTTCCATTTTCCTTTATATACAGATTCTTGGTAGGAGTGGGATAGCTCTTTTTCTGATTTTAGGTCATTCTACCTGTTTTCTCTCCCCCTCCCAACTTGGAAGGTTCCTAATATTTCCAATAATTAGAAATCAAATTACCCATTTTTTTTCTCTTGGATAATTGTTTTAACTAATTGGTCTCATTTGATTGTTTTTGTGGTTAAAAATCTGTCTCCTCCTGTATTTAGGGTATAGTCCTAAAACTGAGGAAGGCAACTGGTCCCGATTTCTTAGGCAATTGACTTTCATTGCTTAATAAATTGAAAGGTTCAGAAGCTCAAAGTTTGTTTCCTTGGTCATTTTATCTTTCACCCTCCACACTATGAAAAACTTGTTCCCTGAGACAAATCTTTTTTTCAGATCTCCTTCCTCCTCAGTAAGCTTTTGTCTATCATTATCAATCAATTTGCTAAATTTTCTATGAGATCCTTACTGAAAACATGTTTACCACCTATTCTTTTTCTGTAGAAGACTCAGTACAATTGTTTCTCTCCTCTGGTTCTTGCTTCCTGCTCTCTTTTCTCACAGCCCACTGGAGATTGGTGAAGTCTTTTTTTTCCTTTAAGAACAAGAGTGGTCAGTTTCCATCCTCTTATAGGGAGGCTTCAAGTGATCACTTTATCAGGTCATATTCCACTATTCTTCCCAGTTAACTTTCTTTAGTTCTGAAAATGGCCTTCAGAGGCAGGTGATGAAAGGGGAAGAGCTAGGACAGAGTTCCCTGAGACACTGCTCTAAGGTAGGAGTGGTAAACTGCTGAGAGGGCTGCATTGGGCTTTGAAATTGAGTCTTTGTTCCACTTTTCTGTCACTCTTTCTGGTGGTTGACTATTTCCTGCTATACTATTTTAAATAGTCATCAGTTCTGTGAGAGAGAGGCAGACTGGAGGGGCACACAGAAAGCTGTTTATGGAGTAAGGAATTCAGAGGTTTAAGTCTTATTTCTGACATATGCTAAGCAAATATCTTAATCTCAGTGATCTAGCCAATTCTCTAAGATTTTAAAATTGTTCAGTCAGTCAATAAAAAATTCATTAAGGTTCTTTAATGTCACAGTCACAATGCTAAACAGTAAAAATACAAATAAAAAAAACTATTCCCTGCCCTCAGGGAGCTTACAATTTAATGCAGCAAGACAACACACAAAAGGAAGCTGAAAGGTGTGTGTGTAGAGAGAGAGAGAGAAAGAGAGAGAGAGAGAGAGAGAGAGAGAGAGAGAGAGAGAGAGAGAGAGAGAGAAGAAAGAGAGAGAGAGAGAGAAGAAAGAGAGAGAGAGAGAGGGAGAGAGAGAGAGAGAGAGAGAGAGAGAGAGAGAGAGAGAGAGGAGGAGAGAGAGAGAGAGAGAGAGAGAGAGAGAGAGAGAGAGAGAGAGAGAGAGAGAGAGAGAGAGAGAGAGAGAGAGAGGAGAAAAGATATCTAACCTTGGGAAAATGATAGAGAATTCCAAAGGAGTACATGGGAGTGGGAAATGAAGAGATTGCTGGTCTGGGTCCCCTCCATAAATATAGGTTTTGGAAAGAACTGGACATTCCATTTTCCAGCAGAGAATAGGTTGATGGAGCACTTACCTTTGTCCCACTATCGTCCTTGGGACATTATCAGCCCTTTAACTCCAAATGCCAGATGCACAAAATTGCTTAAGCTACAAAGGTCAGAGAACAGTTTGTGGGTGTCAAATAAAGGCACAGACCAGGAACAGGAACATCCGTTGTGATGGGCTTTCCATTGCCCCTGAGATCTGCGATCTTTCAGGGAGAATGATAAAGAATTAGCCAGGAGTGTCATGATGAAAATTGCCTCATCCATGAGTAGGGGTGGATTGGGAAATGGAAGTCATTGTTAGTGGTAGAGAGGGAAATGAGGAATTGGGTCTGAATGTTGCAGAGCCCCAGGGCAGCTACAGATTGCAGATGGATGAGGGTAGATCTAGAACTGTAATGATGGAGATTCAGGAGTTTGTAAGAAGTACTTTCTTTACTTTTCTTCCAATCAATGATGATGATTTTTTATTCTGCAACTGGAAGGCTCAATTTGTATTATTGGGCAAAGTAAGGAGACAACTGTCTCTCTCAAGCCTTCATCTTCCTGGGTGTCTTTGGTTCCATTTTTAATGTTAGGACTCCCTAAAACAAACCAGTTTGAGACAGACAAAAATGTTCTCTCTGGCAGGCCCCAGCTCAGTGCCTAAATCCGTTTCTGCCCTTCAGTTGGTCTTTGTTTCTTAGCTACGTAGCAAAAGACAGCTTAAGTGAAAAGGAAGACAAACAAAGCTCGGTTATGCAATTTATTGTTCAGTGACAAGACTTGAAGCACTTTGTTCTAACTGCTGACTTTCCAACGAACTCTGGAAAAATAAGCAATTACTGAGTCCATGCTGTTGAGAGAGGGAATGCTTATTTGGTTTATTTTAAGCCTCCAGATTTGATCTGTCACATTGAAAATGATAATACCCCTAAGCAATTATGGCATCTGTCATTTGGTTTTCTGTTGTGTTTCCTTCCCAACTGCAGAAGTTGAAGTGGGAGGGAGAACCATCGCTTCTATGTTCCATGTATAAACCATTTAGTAACACACATTGCAGAGAGAGCTACTTAAGAAAGATGGGGCCTGGCTTAACAAAAGAACATTTGTATCTTCTTTTCCAATTCTTTCACAAAAATCCTTAGCAAACTGAAAGGGATAGAGAATATTACAAATATTTAATTAGCTACCGACAAAATGTAGCTCTATAATGGGTCTCTACTGGCCCAATATTTTACTTCCATCAATTTCCTGAACTCAGTTAATTAGGCTGTATAAAAGGATCTCTGAGACCTGGCAATTAATTGGTTAATTTGATCAATGTAGATCTCTAATCAGCTTCTGTTCAGGGCATGATACTAATATAATATTTTTTCTTAAATGACAAAAATTGAAACTGCTTTCTAAAATTCTTCTCAAGCTTTTAAAAATTAAATTTCATTCATTTATGTTGTCTTCCCCAGAAAGGAAAAACACATTCAGAATTTGAACCAAATCTAGGATATTGTTGTTTTAACTATTTCCCACTATCTGTCTAACTCTGTATGGTGTGTTTTGCATAAACTTGTGCTTTTTAAAATATTTTAATGTTTAACTACCATAATTATCTTATAGGGGCAGAAAGGTGGTATAGTGAATAGAACAGTGGGCCTGGAATCAGGAGAATCTGAGTTTAAATCCAGATTATTTGTTGTATGATACTGAGCAAGTCACCTAACCCTGTTTGTCTCAGTTTGATCATTTGTAAAATGAATTGGAGAAGGAAATGGCAAACCATTCCACAATTTTGTGACAAAAACCCCAAATGGGGTCATGAAGAGTCAGACAGAACTAACCAACCAAACAACAATTATATTAAAGCTTACACAAAATCATTTGGAATTGGGCTCTTAAAAACTATCCCAGTGGTAGAGAAAATCTATCAGGTCTTACCAGCTCTATTTGAGTGAAGATCTAGGGCCCCAAAGTATTTTTTAAATCTTCCTTTATGTCCACTAAAATTTTCAAATCTTGGCCATTTGATTACCAATTCAGAGCTTTTCCCACTGTCCACCTGGCATTAACTGAGATAGCCTCAACTGTCAGTAACACCAGACTATAATGATGTAGTTGGATTCTTTCTATAACAAAGACAGGGCAGCAAATGGTGCTGTAGATAGAGTACTGGACCTGGAATCAGCAAGATTCCTCTTCTTGAGTTCAAATCTGGCCTACGCAAGTCACTTAGTCCTGGTAGCCTTAGTTTTCTCATCTGTAAAATAAGAGAGAGAAAGAAATGTCAAACCACTTTAGTGGAGTTATTAATATTAGAATATAATTGAAAATGACTGAAAAACAACAATTCCAAAGGTATTACCCCTTATATGAACTCAAGTACATTCTTTTACTAGGAGAAACATGCTTTCCCTATGCCCGTGTATTCACAGCCATAGATCTTTTATCCATGTTAGTGTGGTGCTTCTTTCATCGCACTAATATTCTTGACTCATGTTATTCTAAAAAAGAGCATGTTGAACATTTGAGCAGTCAATGATTTTCTTCACCATACTTCTACTTTCTTCTTTTAGTTAAACCTTAAATGAGGGCCATAAACCAATGATAAATATATCTTTCCCAGATTCCACAAAACCCAATTAAAGTCAGGAAAAAATAAAACCATATGCTTCATAAAACTCAATGTATTATTATTAATGCTTTGATTACATTATTAGATTAACCATATAATGCATTAAAAACATATTTGCGTGTAAAGCTCCTTAATCTCGGTTTGTATTTGCAAATAGTTAGGACTGCTGGATATAAGGACATGCTGACTCATACATAAACTATCTCTAAATAAGCTTGATTATGATTTGGACTTTGTGAAATTGACTAGATGCCAGGAGAAAATGGCTTTATTTTGCCTGTCACTCATATGAAACTGAAGACAAGAAACTCATCAATCTAAGTCAAAGGTAGGTTGCTCGTATCTCATTTTCTATTTGCCTTTTGTTAACTACTTTTTGAGAAGTTGTAGCATTAAAGTTTTGAGAAATGATTGCTGTGTTTTTAACCAGCTATTTCTTATTTCTTAAGACATAGTTTCATTAAAAAATAGTTTTGCTTAGTTCTTATCATGCCTTATGTCTACTGATTCTTATCTTCAGGAAAATAGTCGTGTGGAATAGGCATGAACCCTGTAAGTCTCTGGTCCCTTTCACTTGCTTATTCTTAAAATCCTTGAACATTTTGATATAAATTAATTAATTTGAAGGATCTTCATCCTTTATAACTGATGCTAGTTTATGACCTTTAGTTGTCTTCATTGTGGTCGGCTGATTTACATTCATCATGAATATTGCAATGAAGTCAACTCTTCCAGTTCTTTTTTTATCCCTCTGTGGAAAGACTATGAATAGTCCTTCCATTCAGCATTCATATATAAAGTAATTTAGGTCTTTCCATAGTGTCAATCAATTTCTTGGTCACCAGACAAAAGTCATATGATTAAAGTATGAAGAATTTCATTATGTTTTAAAATGGATCTAGGAACTGTGAGATTCTTAATATCATAAATGTCTCATTTTCTGCTACTATTGAATGGAAGAAAGCAAATAATGTTAAGTGCTATTTTAGTTGTTGTTTTTGTCTGTTTCATAGGTCATATTGATCAAAACTAATACCTAATTGATAAAATTTAAGCGATTTTATTTATTGAGACATTCATGAGATTAAAGCATCCCAAAAAACAAAAACAAACGAGAAAGAAAGTATCTTCATTGTTTCCTAATTGAATGAGAGGTGTAAATTATATTAAGTACCTCATAAAACAGTGGGTGGTCTAAATCAAATAGGAAGAAGTTTAATATAGACAAATGTAGAATTGGGTTCCAAATTCAATTTTACAAGTAAAGGAGCAAGTGTGGAAAACAATAATTCCTGTAAAAAAGATATAATGGTTTTGGTATACTATAATCTCATTATAAATCAAGCAGATAATTTTCAAGGTTTCTTCCTACTGATAGATTTTTTTATCTTTCCTACTAAAATATGTGCTAATATATCTTCATACATTTCAAGAGTGTGTTGTGATATACAAAACAAAACAAAAAATAATCTAAAACTATTGGTATCTAAGCTGCATTATGGAAGACAGAGTTCATAATAAGAAATAACAGTTAGTACAACTGAACTCTACCTTGGTCAGCTCCCTTCTAGAGGACTCCTCTACTTGTAGCATTTGGGGAAAGACATAAATAGGATAGATCATGTCCCAAAGATGACAGATATCTAGAATATTGCACTGAATGAAGAAAATGTTACACAAGGATCATTTAAGAAAATTCGAGATGTTTAGTCTAAAGAACAAAAAGATTTAGAAGAGTCCTGATCTCTTAATTTTAGCATTTGAGGACTATGTTATTCAATTGGAAATAAGCTTGTTATACTTAACTCCGGAGGGTATAACTAGGAGCAATGTATTTTGGGGTAGGATAGGGAGAATTATAGAGAAGCTTATTTATATTTAGTGTAAACAAGACTCCCAACATGAAAGAAAACATGAAGAGCTAAACAGAAATGGATCACTCAGCTTCAGAAAGTAGCTGACCTCTCTTCTCCTTTGGAATCTTCAAGAAAAGGCTAGATGATCATTTGTAGATGAGAGTCTTTATTAGGTACAGATTGAACTAGATGACTTCTATGGCCTTTTTACTCTTAAATTTTATAAATCTGTTTCCAGTTATTGTTTTTTAAATTTTTAAAAATTCTAAATTTCATGGAATTGAAAAAAAAATTTACTCAAGGGAAAAAAAAGAAAATTTGAAGACTGCTTGGATAAGGTATTTCACACACATTTCAAAAATTATTCAAATTATTCAAATTCAATTATAAAAGAGAGAGCTAGGCACAGTGGTCAAAAACTATTATCCCTGACATCTGGGAGGCTAAGGTGGACAGATCTCTTGAGCTTAAGAGTTCTGAGCTGCAATGGATGCAACTTGGATGTCTATACCAAGTTTTTCAGCAATATGGTGAGTCAGGTGCCATAAGGTTGTCTATAAGAATAGTTGAACCAAAGGAGAGTCAGAAACAAACTTCTGTGCCAATCATGAAGAGTCTCTGTACTAGTCTGAGAGAGATAAATAGAACTAATGTTAAAAAAATAAAAAAGATGAGAAAGAATTTTATTCAATGACGTGCTAAATATTGACACAATCCAAGTTGTAAAACAGAATAACATTCTTTCCTGATTCATCATTCTCATAAATCATATTTTGTTTTTAGTCCAAACTAAAGAATCTTCTGTTAACAATGAAGTTCTCTAAATATTCCTATTTGCAAATGACATTGCAATACTTTATAAAGCCTCAGAATACCATAGGGAAATCTATACCTATTCAAAAGAGATTGCTCTATTTCCATTTGAAAAGTAAATAGTTTGAAAAATATACTCTTGAGGTATTAAAATAGTGAGATCAAGGCTTATAGAAGAGTAGATGTCAGGTAATAAATATTCATTAAGCACCTACTAGTCAGTCTACCAAGTGTTGGGGATATAAAGAAAGGTAAATAGGGATGCAACATAGGATAGTGGAAAGAGTACTGAATTTTGAGATCAATGAACTGAATTCAAATTCCAGCTCTTCTTAACATCTTATGGTCTTAGGGGAATTACTTAATCTTTCTGGCCCTTAGTTTTTTCATTCGTAAAAAAGGGGTGATGCAAAATACTTACAAGATCCCTTTCAGCTTTTAGGACATTATCCCATGCTTTTTATCACATGTACTAATATTCCATAAACTTTTTAAATATTTACTTTCTGTCTTAGAATCATCAGTTTCAAGGCAGAGGAGTGGGAAGGTCTAGGCAATTGGAGTTTAAAGCCTTGTCCAGAGTCACCCAGCTAAGAAATGTCTGAGGCCAGAATTGAGCACAGAATCTTCTGTCTCCAGGCCTGGTGCTATATTCACTGATCCACTTAGCTGCTCCTAAAATGCCATAGACTTTTGAGTGGTTGAGTGATCTTAATTTGTTTGAGCTAAGGGAGTTTCCAAAAGGGTGAAACCGAAAATCCATTAAAGTATCCAATATCTTGAGAAAAGAATTTCAATACCTGAAAAACTGTAGCTCCACTTGAAATTTTAAAAAAAATCAGCCAAGGGAGGTGGAATCAAGATGGCAGCCTAGAAGGAGCAGAAGTTCAGACCTCTAAATACCCTTCCTAACCGATAACAAACTGAATGCTCCTAGGGAACTAAAAAATAAACTTAACAACAAGACAGAGCCAAGGAAATCCTCCTGCTGGACTTAATTCAAAAGGTACACCCCCATGAAAAGCCAGAATCCAAGAACCCTCAGGTTTAAGGGGAAGACAGAAGGAAGGTCCCAGGACCCATCCCCCTCCCACCCAGAGCGCTGAGATTCCAGCGACAGTGGGAACTTCTGGACAGGCAAAGGTGCTAGTCTGATGGGCATACCTTGCGAGTAGGGCTGTGACAAGTTCAGAGCATCCAACACAGATGGCGGGAAGGAGCTAGAGAGGGAGCATAGACCTGACAGCCTAGCCAGAGCTGTGGAGATCCTCTATATTTGCTCCAGCCTTCCAGGAAGTTTTGGATTCAGAGCACACCCAGCACAATAAAGCTGAACTTAATTCCATCAAAAGACTCCAGAATTCAGGGAAGCCCAGGCTCCACGCCCATCCTCATTGACTGCTGGACTTTAATCCAATCAAAAGCCTCCAGAGGACAGGGAAGCTCAAACCCCAACAACCGTCCACCAGAGACTACACTGAGAGATCTCCTGTTAAAGCTCCAAGAGGGGAGACTGACAGAAGCCCCCAAAACCAAAAAAAAAATGAGAGGAGCAAGAGCACAGACAAATACAGGTAGTAAAGAAGGGGTGAATTTGAGCAAACAACAGAAAAAGAAGAAAGAAATTACAATAGACAGCTTCTACTCAGCAAACGGAACAGAGGGGGAGAGATCAGCCAACGATAAATCAGAAATCCCAGTGAATTGGATACAGGCTATGGAAGAACTCAAAACCCAATTCAGAGAAGCTGAAGACAATTGGGAAAAGAACTTAAAAATTAAGATAAGTCATCTGGAAACAGAGGCACTTGAACTAAAATGAGAAAATAGTGTCTTAAAAGCCAAAATCAACCAGCTGGAAAAAATGTCGCAACGATGAGGCAAAGTAGATGAAAGACGAGGTAAAGAGGATGAAAAACAACCTACAAAGAAAATCAGACCAGAAGGAAAGGGATGACCAAAAAGCCAGGATGACCAGAAATCCAGTCTTTAAGAACCAGAATACAACAACTGAAATTAAGTGATCTCACAAGGCAGAAAGACACTATAAAACAAAACAAAAAGAATGAAAAAAATGAGGAAAATATGAAGCATCTCATTCACAAAACAGACGATTTAGAAAATCGTTCAAGAAGAGACAATTTAAGAATCATTTGTCTACCAGAAGACCATGACAAAAGAAAAAGCCTGGACATAATACTACAAGAAATTATTCAGGAAAACTGCCCTGATATCCTAGAACAAGAGGGGAAAGTGGAGATTGAAAGAATCCACAGATCACCTCCTGTATCTAATCCCCCACTGACAACACCCAGGAAAGTTATAGCCGAATTCAAAAATCATCAGATCAAAGAAAAGATATTACAAGCTGCCAAGAAGAAGCCATTTAGATTCCACGGAAACACAGTAAGGATAACACAGGATCTAGTTGCATCCACATTGAAGGATCTAAAGGCATGGAATATGATATTCTGGAAAGCAAGGGAACTAGGTCTACAACCAAGAATCAAATATCCATCAAAACTGACTATATTCTTACAGGGGAAAGTATGGTCATTCAACACAATAGAAGAATTCCAAGCATTCATGAAAAAAAGACCAGATCTGAACAGAAAATTTGATGTCCAAGCACAGAACTGAAGAGAATCATCAAAAGATAATTTAAAAAGAGGGGGAAAAGAAAAACAAAACAACAACAAAATTTTTTAAGAGACTCAATAAGTTAAAATGATATGTATCCCTATAATAAAAGAGGTCCTTGGTAAGTCTTAAAAACTGTTGCTATCACCTGGGCAGCTAGAAGAATTACCCTTAGAGGGAACAGTGACAAACTGTATAGGATGAAAGGACAAGACATAAATATAGATATATGCATGCATAAATACATATACATTTTTATGTGTGTATATGTATGTATATATATACACATATAGTAGTAGTCTCTCACTAACCGAGGATGACGATTGTCTTTGTGCATTTTCATCTGTGATGTAAATGAGTGTGCACAAAAACACTTGTGCATGAAGGAGATTTAAGTGGAAAAGTCGATGCACAGAGACAGTCCCACTCTGTCGGCATTGGAAGACTGGGTCAATTGGCATGAAAAATCATTATACTGGAGACTTCCTCAGCTGCATTGAATAGTCGTGTTGTGTTTTGTGCTCCAACACGCCCTAAGCACTCCACAGTGCTTTGCTGCATCTCCCTCTCAGCAATTTAACCTTTTTATTGGTTTCTTCCGTCTGTTCAGCCAAAGCAGTCTTCACATGCTGGGTGAGAAAAGCCTCAGTTCACCAGGGGTCTACGACCCGATGGCTACCCTCACAAGGTTTAGCCAGCCTGTCGAAGCTGTTGCCTGGGGTGTGGCCACTGCCGCATGCTAGCAGCTACTATGGGCCACAACTGAGAGCTGGGTGTTAGGTGAGGGTCAGAGGTTGGAGAGCTGCCCTAGGAGGGCAGGACAAGCCCTCCATATCAGAGATACTACTCCTCCCTGAGCACCCCTTACATATATACAACCAGAGCTTTAAAAGAAAGAGGTTAATACTAAAAGAAATGGGAAAAGAAACAAGTGGTGATAAATTTATAGATCACAAAGAAATTCATGGTGGGAGGGGGGAGAACATTGATACACTGGAAGGGTAAAGAGGTTGGAGATAGGAAATACTCAACTCTGACATGCTTTGAAACTGACCCAAAGAGGGAAGAAAATTCAATCCATTGGGGGAGAGAATAAATTTGTGCCCTATAGGGGAGTAGAAGGGTAAAAACAGACTAGTGGGGAGGGAAACAGTACAGGGGAGGGAGAGGGAGGAGGGGCAATTTTAAAAAGACTACAGGGGAAAATAAGGGAGAGAATAAGAAGGGAGGGGGTAGAAAGGGAAGTGAAATGAGGTTGGGTACTAGGGGGACTGATTATAAACAAACATTGGTGTAGAAATAATAATGAAAGAAGAAAAGGCAGGAATAGGAGCAGAAATCAAAATGCTGGGAAATACACAGGTAGTAATCATAACTCTGAATGTGAATGGAATGAACTCACCCATAAAACACAAGCAAATAGCATTAGAATCCAAAACCCTACCATATGCTGTCTACAAGAAACACACATGAGGAAGGTAGATACACATAGGGTGAAAGTAAGAGGGTAAAGGCAAATCTATTGGGAATCAACTAACAAAAAGAAGGCAGGAGTCACAATCATAATATCCAACAAAGCCAAAGTGAAAATAAATCTAGTTAAAAGAGATAGGGAAGGTAATTACATCCTGATAAAAGGCAGTATAGACAGTGTACTCAACATGTATGCACCAAATGGCATAGCATCCAAATTTCTAAAGGAGAAACTAGAGGAACTCAAGGATGAAATAGATAGAAAAACTATACTAGTGGGAGACCTGAACCTTCATCTATCTGAACTAGATAAATCAAACCAAAAAATAAATAAGAAAGAGGTAAGAGAAGTGAATGAAATCTTAGAAAAATTAGAGTAAGTAGACATGTGAAGAAAAATAAATAGGGACAAAAAGGAATACACCTTCTTTTCAGCAGCACATGGTACATTCACAAAAATTGACCAATATTAGGGCACAAAAACATTGCAAACAAGTGAAAAAGGACAGAAATAATAAATGCAACCTTTTGAGACCACAATGCAATGAAAGTAATAAATATTAAGGGTACATGGAGAGATAAATTAAAAATTAAATGGAAATTAAACAATATGATTCTCCAAAACCAGCTAGTTAAAGAACAAATCATAGAAACAATTAATAATGTCATTGAAGAAAATGACAATGGTGAGACATCCTTTCAAAACCTATGGGATGCAGGCAAAACAGTACTCAGGGGAATTTATATCCTTGAGTTCATATATTAGCAAATTAAGAAGGTCAGAGGTCAATGAATTGGGCATGCAAATTAAAAAACTAGAAAGTGAACAAATTAAAAATCCTCAGATGAAGACTAAATTAAAGATCCTAATAATCAAAGGAGAAATCAATAAAATTGAAAGTCATAGAACTATTGGTTTAATAAATAATACTAGAAGCTGGTACTTTGAAAAAACAAATAAAATAGACAAAGTACTAGTCAGTCTAATTAAAAAAAGGAAAGAAAAAACCAAATGGACAATATCCAAGATGAAAAGGGAGACCTTACCTCTAATGAAGAGGATATTAAGGCATTAATTAAGGCATTAAAAACTACTATGCCCAATTATATGGCAACAAATATAGCAATCTAGGAGATATGGATGAATAATTACAAAAATATAAATTGCCTAGACTAAAAGAAAAAGAAATAAATTACCTAAACAACCCCATATCAGAAAAAGAAATTGAACAAGCCATCAAAGAACTCCCTAAGGAAAAATCCCCAGGTGAAGATGGATTCACAGTTGAATTCTAACAAAAATTCAAAGAATAACTAATCCCAATATTATACAAAATATTTGACAGAATAAGCCAAGAAAGGGTTCTACCAAATTCTTTTTACAACACAAACATGGTATTGATCCCAAAAAGAGGCAGGTTAAAAAAACAGAGAAAGAACAATATAGGCCAATCTCCCTAATGAATATAGATGCAAAAATCTTAAATTGGATACTAGCAAAAAGACTCCAGCAAGTCATCACAAGGGTTATCCACTATGATCTGGTAGGATTCATACCAGGAATGCAAGGATGGTTCAATATTAGGAAAATCATTCACATAATTGACCATATTAACAAGCAAACTGACAAAAATCACATGATTATCTCAATAGATGCAGAAAAAGCCTTTGATAAAATACAACACCCATTCCTATTGAAAAACACTAGAAACTATAGGAATAGGAGGGCCTTTCCTAAAAATAATAAACAGTATATATCTAAAACCATCAGCAAACATCATCTGTAATGGGGATAAACTCGAAGCCTTCCCAATAAGATCAGGAGTAAAATAAGGATGCCCATTATCACCTTTATTATTTGATATTATGCTAGAAACACTAGCAGTACCAATTAGAGAAGAAAAAGAAATTGAAGGTATTAAAATTGACAATGAGGAGACCAAGCTATCAATCTTTGCAGATGATATGATGAATCCTAAAAGGATTCCTTAAAGAATCCTAGAGCATCAACCAAGAAGCTAGTCAAAATAATCAACAACTTTAGCAAAGCTGTAGGATACAAAATAAACCTACATAAGTCATCAGCATTTCTATATATCTCCAACCCAGTTCAGCTGCAAGAATTAGAAAGAGAAATTCCATTTATAGTCACCCGAGACAACATAAAATATTTAGGAATCTATCTGCCAAGAGAAACACAGGAACTATATGAACACAACTACAAAACACTCTCCACACTACTAAAACTAGATCTAAAGAATTGGAAAAGCATTTATTGCTCATGGGTGGGACGAGCTAACATAATAAAAATGACAATTCTACCCAAACTTATCTATCTATTTAGTACCATACCCATTGAGCTACCAAAAAACTTTTTTACTGAATTAGAGAAAACCATAACAAAGTTCATTTGGAAGAACAAAGGATCAAGGATATCCCAGGAAATAGTGGGAAAAAATACAAAGGAAGGTGGGCTTGCATCTCAGATCTCAAACTATATTACAAAGCAGTGGTCATCCAAACAATTTGGTACTGGCTAAGAGACAGAAAGTAGAATCAGTGGAATAGACGTGAGGTAAATGACCTCAGCAAGACAGTCTATGACAAACCCAAAGACCCCGGCTTTTGGGACAAAAATCCACTATTTAATAAGAACTGCTGGAAAAATTGGAAGACAGTGTGGGAGAGATTAGGTTTAGATCAACACCTCACACCCTACATCAAGATAAATTCAGAATGGGTGAATGACTTGAATAGAAAGAAGGAAACTATAAGTAAATCAGGTGAACACAGAATAGTATACATGTAAGACCTTTTGGAGGGGAAAGACTTTAAAACCAAGCAAGACTTAGAAAGAGTCACAAAATATAAAATGAATAATTTTGACTACATCAAATTAAAAAGGTTTTGTACAAACAAAACCAATGTAACTAAAATTAGAAGGGAAGCAACAAATCGGGAAACAATCTTCATAACAAAAACTTCTGACAAAGGTTTAATTACTCAGATTTATAAAGAGCTAAACCAATTGTACAAAAAATCAATCCATTCTCCAATTGAAAAAATGGGCAAGGGACATGAATAGGCAGTTTTCTGTTAAAGAAATCAAAACTATTAATAACTACATGAAAAAGTATTCTAAATCTCTTATAATCAGAGAGATTCAAATCAAAACAATCCCAATGTATCACCTCACACCTAGCAGATTGGCTAACATGACAGCAAAGGAAAGTAATGAGTGCTGGAGAGGATGTGGCAAAGTGGGTACACTAATTCATTGCCGGTGGAGTTGTGAATTGATCCAACCATTCTGGAGGGCAATTTGGAACTATGCCCAAAGGGCACTAAGAGACTGCTGCCCTTTGATCAAGCCATAGCACTGCTGGGTTTGTACCCCAAAAAGATAATAAAGAAAAAGACTTGTACAGGAGTATTCATAGCTGCTCTCTTTGTGATGGCAAAAAAATTAAAAAATGAGGGGATGCCCTTCAATTGGGGAATGGCTGAACAAATTATGGTATGTGTTGGTGATGGAATACTATTGTGCTCAAAGGAATAATAAAGTGGAGGAATTCCATGGAGACTGGAACAACCTCCAGGAAATTATGCAGAGTAAAAGGAGTAGAACCAGGAGAACATCATACACAGAGACTGAGACACTGTGGTACAATCGAACGTAATGGACTTCTCCATTAATGGCAATGAAATGTCCCTGAACAATCTGCAGGGATCTATGAGAAAAAAACACTATCCTTAAGCAGAGGACAAACTGTGGGAGTAAAAACACCAAGGAAAGGCAACTGCTTGACTACAGGGGTTGAGGGTATATGATTGAGGAGAGACGCTAAATGAGCATCCTAATGCAAATACTAACAACAAGGAAATGGGTTTGGAGCAAGGACACATGTGATACCCAGTGGAATCGCGCGTAGGCTAGAGGAGGGGTGATGGGGGAGGGGGAAGGAAAAGAAAATGATCTCTATTTCCAATGAATAATGTATGACAATGACCAAATAAAATAATGTTTTAAAAAAAAAATCAGCCAAAACCCAAAACAAAAGAAAAAAAAACAATTTGAAAAAAAACCAAACCTAAAGAACAAAGCAAACTATTACAAAAACCTGAGGCACTTCTTAAGTCAGTATATTGTAATACCAACTTGAATTCCAAGCTTAAGAAGAAAGTAAAAGAGCCTGAGAAATGTGTCCAGGGTATTCCTTGATCTATCTTCTAGTCCAGATATAGGAAACAACTCAAACATGTTCACATAGAAGTCGATGACCTGGATTAAATGAAAGAAATAATTCAAGTTATAAAAGAAAAAGCAAAATATTTTGAGGAGGCAGAAAGAAATCAAAGCCAATATCTGGAAGGCAGTAAGTAGAAGGAGAAAGGGAAGAAAAGGTAACATTAAATCACTGAATCCATACAACAGAGATTTTTCTTATTTCAGATGAGCTAAAACTTTTTTTAGTAATATTTTATTTTTCCCTTACTATAGGTAGAAGTAATTTTTAACATTCTTTTCTTCACATTGTGAGTTTTAAATTCTTTCATTCCCTCCCTCCCTCCCTCTGTGAATTTTAAAATTGCTCCACCCTACTTAGTTTAGCAAGGTCGAGAATGTCTGCATCATGTTCAAGGATTAAGTATCTGAGGAAATGGTCTTCAACAGACATGTGCAGAAACAGTGGAGAAACCCTTGGGCTGTCCTAAGTCAAGCTAAGCTATCATTGGTCCAGATGAGACACAGGAAAGTGATGTAAAACTGTCTATATAAGGCATGTCACTTCTTCTGCTCTCCCTCTTTCCCCTGAGAGGCGACTCTGGCTGTCAGTGTGCTAAGCATTACGACATCTTGGCATGGTTGCAGCTATTTGTCTGGGTTTGGCAGTGAGTTTGCCCTTAAGCTGATTCAGGTTCAGGCATCTTGGCTGATCCCCTTTTTGAGTTCAGACTGATTCCTTCCTCCTTACTCTCTAAACCCTTACCTTCCTAGAGCCTCTAGTCTTCCTCCTGGCACTAGCCATGCAGGAGAAATCCTACACCCTTTCCTTCTTCCTTCTTCTTAATTTCTTTCCACTATATCAATTAAATCACCATAAATTTCCAGCTGACTTGGTTTTATTTTTTTTTTTTATATTTGGGATATCCATGGCGACCAAATAATTAACATAGTTTAGGTCACAATGCTAAAATTATCCTTTATACCTCCCTCCCTTAACCCCTTCCTGAGATGGCAAATAATTCTATATAGGTCGTACACATCTTATCACATAATATATATTTCCATATTTATCATGTTGTAGAAGAAAACACATATCACTAAAAAAAACTCTTAAAAATGAAAATAATATTCTTCAATATGCTTTCAAACTTCATCAGTTCTTTCTATGGTGGGGGCACTTTTCATCATGAGTTATTTGTTTTTGATCATTATATTGCTGATAATAGTTAAGTCATTTACAGTTATTCATCCTACATTATTGCTGTTGCTGTGTATAATTCTCTTTTGGTTCTGTCCACTTCACTCTGCATCAGTTCATATAAGTCTTTCCAGGTTTTTCTGAAATCATTCTGTTCATAATTCCTTATAGAACAGTAGTCTGCCATAACAATCATATACCATGACTTGCTTAGCCATTTTCTAATTGATATTCCTTTAGTTTCTAGTTCTTTGCCACCACAAAAGAGTTGTTATTAGTATCTTTGAACAAGTAGTTCTTTATCCCCTGTCTTTGATCTCTTTGGGATGTATCCAAACTTCCTATCCCTAATGGAGAAATGATGAGAAAACCCTTGTAAGTAGTTCTTTTTTTTTTTTTTAACAAATTTAGCAAATAGCAATAAAAGGTAACATTTCCTCATGCAAAGAAAAAAAAGAAGACTGTACATGGCACTATAAATCTCTTATCCTTTAGAAGTTTTTCCCTTTACTCTTTATTTTTTAAAAACCCTTACCTTCCATTTTGGAATCAATACTGTGTTTTGGTTCCAAGGCATAGGAGTGGTAAGGGCTAGGTAATGGGGTCAAGTGACTTGCCCAGGGTCACACAGCTGGGAAGTATCTGAGGCCAGATTTTAACCCAGGACCTCCTGTCTCTAAGCCTGAGAAGTTTGTCCCTTTAAAAGTAAATTTGGTTCAGAAATCCAACATGGCTCTGCATATGTGTTTTTTCTGAACTTATTTCTGTTCTTATGCATATTATTAAAATGTCTTATTAATGATTTCTTCTTCTTTTTTGTTATCACTATTACCACCCCTCCAGTAACACTGATAACTACCCCATTTTCTCCCCAAATGAAAACCCTTCCTTTTAAGAACTAAATTTAGTCAATTTCCAGCAAAGAGGACTGAGTGAATGGGGGCAGACCACCTGGCTTCCACATACCTAATCTAGCATTTTATTTTTTCTTGTTTAAGAAAAATAGATCATAAGACCTAAGAATAGAATTGTTCTTTCCCTGTTTTTTAAGAGAGAAAATAAAAGGGAAGATAAAAAAAGAATACATTGACATACAAAGGAGAAAGAAGGACATGGAACTTGCTAGTTCTCATAATCATGGCTTGCAAGAAAAAGAATATACAAGTATGGAGGAAGGTGCTAGGAGAATGATGACCAGAAGGATCTTACTCTTACATAAAACTTAATAAGGAAACAATCAGTGAGGGGGATGGAGTTAAGAGAGAGAATATTACAGGTAAGGGAATAGTGTCAAAGCAAACAAATATCCTAATTTTTCCTGGAATTTAAATGCTTTCTTTTTCTTATTTCAAACTAGGTCTATTATTTTCCCCCTTCATTAATATTTTATTTCTGCCCAATTACATGGGAAAATAATTTTTGGCATTTTTTCTAATATTTTGAGTCCCAAGTTCTCACCCTCCTCTTTTCCTCTCCCACCTCTGACAGTAAGCAATTTGATACTAATTATACAAATGCTACCACACAATAGATA
Organism: Monodelphis domestica; assembly: GCF_027887165.1. Classification (NCBI taxonomy): domain Eukaryota; kingdom Metazoa; phylum Chordata; class Mammalia; order Didelphimorphia; family Didelphidae; genus Monodelphis; species Monodelphis domestica. The sequence goes on along the minus strand of NC_077229.1, from coordinate 464,792,582 downwards.
TTTCCATATTTGTTATATTGTAGAAGAAGATACATATCACTAAAAACAAATCAAAACAACAAAAAAAAAACCTCTTGAAGAAAGTAAAGTGAAAAATGGTATCCAATGATCTGCATTCAGAATTTAGGTTGCATTATTTCTTTCTCTGGAGATGGATAGCATTTTTTCATCATGAGTCTTTTGGGATCGTCTTGGATTATTGTGTGAAAGAGAATAGCTAAGTCAATCACAGTTGTTCATCATACAATATTGCTACTATGCACAGTGTTCTCTTGTTTCTGCTCACTTTACTCTGCATCACTTCATGTAAGTCTTTCTAGATTTTTCTGAAATCCTCCTGCTCATCATTTTTATAGTGCAATAATATTCCAAAACAACCATAAACCACAACTGGTTCAGTCATTCCCCAAATAATGGATATCCTCTCGATTTCCAATTCTTTGCTACCACAAAAAATTGTGGCTGAAATATGTGTTCATACAAATAAGTCCTTTTTATTTTTAAAATCTCTTTGGGATACACAATTAGTAGTCCTATTACTGGATCAAAGGATGAGCACAGTTTTATAGCCCTTTGGGCATAGTTCCAAATTTCTCCCCAGAATGGTTGGATCAGTTAACAATTCCACCAACAGTGCATTGGTGTCCCAATTTTCACAATCCCCTGCAATATTCATCATTTTCCTTTTGTGTCATATTGGCTAATCTTATAGGTGTGAGGTAATTCCTCAGAATTGTTTTAATTTGCATTTCTCTAAACAATAGTGATTTTGAACATTTTTATATGACTTTAGGTAGCTTTGATTTTATCTGAAAATTACCTGCTTTTATCTTTTGATCATTTATCAATTGGGGAATGACTTGAATTTTTATAAATTTAATTCAGTTCTCTAAATATTTGAGAAATGAAGCCTTTGTAAGCAACACTTACTGTAAAACTGTTCCTCTAGTTTTTTGTTTTCATTCTAATCTTGGTTGCATTGGTTTTGTTTGTGTAAAAATTTTTAAATTTAATATAATCAAAATTATTCATTTTATCTTTTTTAATGCCCTCTCTCTTTTTTGAACACAAATTCTTTCCTTATCCATAAATGCGATAAGTAAAAATTTCCATGCTCTCTCAATTTTCTTTTAGTATCACTTTTTATATCTAAATCCTGAACCACTTTGACCTTATCTTGATATATGCTGTGATATGTTGGTCTATACCTAGTTTGTGTTATACTACTTTCCAGTTTCCTAGAAATTTTTGTCAAATAGTGAGTTTTGTCCCCAAAGGTTAGATTTTTGGGCTTGTCAAATGCTAGAATGCTATGGTCATTTACTACTGTTCACTGTATACCTAATCTTTCCCACTAACCTAGCCCATTATTTCTTAGGCAGTACCACATTGTTTTGATGATTATTGTTTTGTAATACAGTTTGAGATCTGGTACTACTAGGCCACCTTTCTTCATATTTTTAAAAATTAATTTCTTTTATATTCTTGACTTATTGTTTGAACATTTTTCTACCAAAACCTTCTTCCAAACTTTCCTATTTCTATCAAAAGTATCATCATTTTTCTGGTCTACCACTTTCATAACTACAGAATTGTTCTTAATTCCTCACTCTTTTTCACTCTTTATAGCCAAACAGTTCCTATATCTTGTTATTTCTACTTTTAGAACATCTGCTTTATGATACATCTCACTTTTCTGTATCACCCATTCCATCTATTCACAGAAGCTCATAAGATTGCTGAAAAGATTCTAGGAAGATTTGAAAGTAATTGGCAGTAGTCCATCATAGCTCTATTCCAGTTTGTTAAACTAGAGACTAGAGAATTTCTCCTTAGATGAGACCAAGGATTCTCTCTCTGGTTTGAACTGTTTTATCTAGTTCCCAATGGGAAAACTCATTCTCTATCATCTAGTATATATGTTCATGTCTATACCTTTGCTGACTTCTGTTTGGGAATATTTTGGATGAATAGGTTTCTTTGGTTTTTATGTGAGTACATTGTATGGTGTTAGATGAGAAGGATGTTATGACTTAAATATAAAGTTTTAGTGGGGTCTTCTTTTCCCCCTGATAATTAAAACATTGATTAGAGGATAGAATGATCCTGAAAATCATATCCCCTAGACTAATAATATTTAAGGGAGTAGAAAATTATAATTCCAACTTGGTTCTCCTATCTCTGAGTATATCTGAGTGGCCAATTCTGTGCCTTCTTACTTCTGTCAGGAATTAAAATCTCCTTTGGAGAAGAGTGGGGAGAGAAGAAGCAAGAGATGTCTACTCTACCTTCTTTCAACCCACACAATGACATTCCCATTCATCTCCCCAAGGGAGACAACCCTTGCAAAAGATGGGACTTTGCTACATATATGCCCTTCCTACACATATTTGTTATACACACACACACACACACACACACACACACACACACACACACACACATATATATATATATATATATATATATATATATATACTTGTTTCCCCCATTAAAATGTAAGTTCCATGTGAGTAAGGGTTGCTTCCCTTTTTGTATTTATTCCCCAGAGCTTCACCTAGTACCTGGCCCATAGTAAGTTCATAACAAATTCTTGATGTTTGATTGGTCAAAAAAATTACCCTTAGATTGAAAAGAATAGAATAAACATGGATAAGGAGAATTCAAAGACCATCTAGTTATTTTAAATGAATCGTTCTGCAGATGTGAATGACTTACATATTAGGGACTCAAAAAAACATGAAGAGGTGGTTGTTGAACCATCACTAACATTGTCTGGAGTATCATAGGGAATAGGATAAGGGCCTTTTTTCTTTGGGCAAATGTCCTAATTTTTGAAAAGACAAAACAGGTAACCCCCAGAAACCAGAGACCAGTGAGCTTGATGCCAATCTTTAACTATCTTTCCTTGATATGCCTGAAGGAAGGTTTTATAAGCCAGTGAACTTTGTTACTGTCTTTGGAAGTGGTTGACTTGAGGGCATCATGAGGAGGGGAACAGTACCTTATTGAAATAAGGAATTACATAAATCTAAAAATTAATGAGATTAATCAAGAACCTTACAAGAATTAGAGGCTTATCTGCTAATTCAGAAAAATTCTGTTTAGAGGAGGGTGGGAAACACAATATTATTATTATTAATAGTAATAACAGGTAGAATTTATATAGATAAGGTTTGCAAAAAACTTATCCTCACAAAACATGAATGCATACTTACCAAATTTGCAGATAACTCCCAAAGGATAGCTAAGACATTACATGATAGAATCAGGACTTTAAAAGATCTTGAAGGGCTTTACTAGTCAGCTAACTCTAAAGATAAATTAAAGATAAATGGAAAATCTTGCACTTAGTTTCATGGGCCTTGGAAGTTTTAGTTGACTGAGAGCTTAATATGGTCAACAGTATGATGTGACTCCAAAAAAAAGCTAATGCTCTATTAGACTATATTAATAAAAATGTTCTGTCTTTGTCAGATCACATCTGCATTAACACGTTTTGTCCAGAGGGCATTTTGAGAGGGAAATTGACAAACACTAATGCTTCTGGAAAGAGGCAAATCAGGTTAGTGAAAGGTTATCAAATTTTTTTCATATACGGAATAGCTGAAGGAACTGGGACTCTTTAGCAAGGAGGAGAAAATCTGTGTTTGTTCAGAAAGAAGAAGGTTGGACAAGGCAACTTTCTGCACATATCTGAAAGGTTATCCTCTAGAAGGAGAATGAGCTTATTCTATGAATGTCCTGAAGACAAAACTAGAACCAAAGAGTAGAATATTCTGGGAGGCAAATTTGGATTTGTTGAAAGAAAAACTGTCAGATGATAGGATCTGTCCAAAAATGGAATGAACTCATTTGAGAATAGTGAATTCCTCATCACTGAGAAGTGTGGAAACAGAAGCTAAATGGCCACTTTCCAAGAATACTACAGGAAGGAATCTAGTATAGGATGTCAGGCAGAACCAGGTAGTCTTTCATATTCCTTCCAGTTATTAAAATTAAGCAATTCTGTAAAAGCTAATGATTAAGTGGCATTTAACCCACTTATAAGATAAATGGGCTCTTCAAAGAAAGGCATCATGACATCATCTCTCCAATAGGCCTTTTGTGTTTTATAACATTGGGAGGGAAGGGGGAGCAATTAAATTATTATTATTTCTAATAATTAAATTACATTATTTAACCTTATTTTGTTTAATTATTTAGCAGCAGTGGGCATCATGATTTCATTTTCAATTTGTTTAGATAATGAAATTATTTTACTTAATTTAATTCAATTATTATAGTAATGAAATTATTAAGTTAAATATTTGGGGTGTCCTGTAGCTCATTGAGTAACAAAACTATATATCTATATCCACAACCTGTTATAAATCTTACTAAGATTTCAGTTGGAAAAATGTCAGTATTCCCCCAGGATACTGCAATATGTGAGCTATGGCAGGAAAAAAACATTACTCTTTATTCCAGAAATTAGGCAAGGATTATTTCTTTCCTAAAGTCATAATGCCTGAGTTCTAGTGCATCTCTGAACATAACTTTGTACTTTTTCCCTCAGGACTAGAGCGGAAATTTGTCCTTCTAGTTCAGAATTTTTTTCATATTTAATCTTTTTTCTTCTTTTTTGTTACTGTTACATTTATCTTGACTAACGAGTGGTTATTCAATATGTGATTTCTCTGAATAAATGCTTAGAGAAAGATAAACAGGTATAGTTGTCAAAATATATATAGACAGATGTAGATATTAATATGAATAGTGACCTAAATGTAGAGATTATATATATGTATGTATATAATACATACACACACATATAGATAAGGCAGGAATGTATAAAAAGTTCAATGTCAAGGATATATAGATTCAAGTCTCACCTCTGATACACACTGACTAGTTGACCTTGGGCAATTCGCTTAATCTTTGAGTACTCTAGGCAACTCTCTAAATCTAAAAATTATTGAAAAGATACTGACATGAATTCACAGAGAGTTTCCACACCTATGTGTACTTTATACCAGTGAAAATACATGGCCAGTCCCTATTCCCTATAGAGTCAACTCCTGTCTAGCATGATAGCAATGGTTTCCAAAAATGTTAACTTGATACACTTTTAGTTAACTTTTATTTATGCTGAACAGAGAAAAGTTTCATGAGCCCATAGCTTTCATTTTACTTCTTTAGCACCTTGATCTAAATTCTGATCAGTTGGATCCTTGCAGTTGTATTTTGAACGTATTAGCGCGACTGCCACAAACACCATGGGAATCTAACCCAAGCCTCCAAAGCAATCTTGCATTGCATTTATCACATTCCCAACAGTTGTCGATTTTTTTCATAGTAATATAAAATCCAAGAACATAAACATGACCATTGAAATAGAGTCTATGACTCTTAAACTTGAAGCTTTTCTTGCTGTTTTTAGTTGCATAACAACTATTTCCTTTTATGTGAAAAGCAATTCATTTATTTTACTGAATACTTATATATCTTTTATTCTTTACAGGGTCCCTTCATGCCACCTATATTAATGGAAATTATGAGCATAAAGGAGAGACATCTTTTGATATAGCTCTTGAAATGATTTGTAATCCACTGTGTTCAACTATGACTTGATCATCTCAGGAGGCTTTTCTCCCTTCATTACTCAACAGTGGAAAAATATTACTAGCAGACTGATGTTTAGGAATGTTACAAGTAGAATGATATTTAGAGATATTACCTGAAATATTTTAAAATGTGGTTAGGGTCCAGACTTGTATTTTTGTGAGTATAGAGAATTCCTGGGTGAGGACACTTCCTCTACCAATGCATGTTTGTGCCGCCTCTAGAACTCATAGTGTTGAGAGCTGCTCAGAGCACTGAGGAGTTCACTGATTTGCTCATATTTCTGATTCTGACAGAGTTAATATGTGTCAGAAGCAGACCTGAATCCAAGAATTCCTAGTTTAGCAGGGGGCACAGTGCATAGAGCACAAGGCTTGATGTCAAAAAGACTCATCTTCCTGAGTTCAAATGTGACCGTAGACATGTACTAGCTGTGTAACCCTGGGCAAGTACTTAAACCTGTTTGCCTCAGTTTCCTCATTTGTAAAATGAACTGGAGAAGGAATAACAAATAACTACAGTATCTTTGCCAAGACAACCTAAATGGCATCGCAGAGTTGGATAAAACTGAAACAACTAAACAACAGTTCTATTGACTAAACAACAATTCTACTAAACCACCTTGCTTTAAATATGAAAGGGAAAATAATGTGCCTTTTAATTAGTGTTTAAGTTAGACTGTAGTAATACATCTTCTGAATGAGACTGTCAGCAAGAAAGATATATTTAATATCTATATCCCAGATGAAATTGTTTGCCATCTCCAGGAAGGGGAAAAAATTACATCATATAACTTCAGAAAACTTTGTGCTGAAATTTCTGATTACATGTAAATGACAAAATAAATAGATATAAATAACTTAACAAAAAAGGAAATATTTATTATCTCAAGAAATATAAGAGTAAAGGAAGTTATTTATTTGGTCTGTGAAGAAAGCACTAACTTTAGGTACTATTCTCTGAGCATTTAGCAAATTATTTGTAAGCATTTAGTAAAGTTTATGTAAGAATGATGGTGAAATGATCTCAGACTTCCTCCTTTACAATATTCTTCTAGTTAGTCAGATATATTTTTTCATGACTGAATACTAGATGCCTTTCCTTTGGTATCTTACATAATTACATAAAATGATGTTAGGAATAAACCACAAGTTTTGATTATTGAATTGAAGATCAAAAGAAGCTAAATGGTATTAGCTGAGATTTAATTTTTAGAGGGTTTTTATCTTCCCCAAATTGTCATAACACCCATTTACCACTGAAATAAAAACTGTACATTTGAAGCCCTTTGTGAAAACACATATTATTAATGAAAAAAGATTCTCATAATATTTAAATGTGACAAAGGAATCTTTCCACATAAGATTGTAAAATGACATATTTTCTCTTTTTCAGGGGAAATGTTGTAGAGATCACTAAGAAAAAAACAAATCCAGGATCCCCACATTAAAAGAACTTATTGCATTTTCCTCGCAAACCACTCCTCTTCCTAACTTTCCCATTTCTGTTATAGGTATCATCTTCCTTATAGTCACCAAGGTTTATAACTTTAGAGTCATTCTTGATTCTCCTTGATTCTCCATTTCTAGTTAGTAACTGTTTTATCAATTCGTTCTATACATTTCTTGTAAACACCCCATTTTCTCTATTCCCACAAGCACCACTATTGTTCGGGCCCTGCTTCAACAGCATTCTCATTAATTTCTCCAGCTTCCAGTCCTTTTCCTTTCCAATCTGTCCTTGGTATAACTGTCAAATATTCCTAAAACACAGACCTGGCCAACATCACCCTCATATTTAAACATCTTCAGTGCTTCTACATGACAAAATGTAAACTCTTCCGCCTAATGTTTAAATCACTACTTAATCTAGCTCCCATCTGCCTCTTTAGCCTCTTTTCATCTCTCTATTACAGATTTTATTCTCTTTCTATGCTTCAGACAAATTGCACTACTAACTGTTCTCTGAACCCAACATTCCATCTCCTATTGCCATTATCTTGGCACAGTTGATCTAGGTCTGGAATGCAATCTCTCTCTACCATCATCTCCTGGAATCACCACATTCCTTTTAGACTCATCCCAAATACCACATACCTCAGGTAAAGTCTTTTGCTGACTCTTCTTATTTGTTATTACCAACACCTGAAATTAACTCGTATGAACTTATATTCATATCCTCCTTCACAAAGAATGAGAGTAAGGCCATCCAAAATCAGACCTCTCTAATACCTTTCTCCAATATCTCAGAACTAATGATCTACTTTCTTTTTTTCCTTTTAGAAATAAAGATGATTTCTTTACTTATTCCTAAAGTCAATCCTTTGACCTGTACACTTGTTGTCATCCCTCAAGCTTCTTCCAAGGCTTTGTTCTTGGAGTTATCTTTACTTTTTCATGAATCTTCCATCTCTCCTTTTCCATAGACTCCCTATATGTCTATAAATATATTTAGGACTCCCATATCTTAAAGGAAAAAAATATTCCTTTGACCTTGCTATTCTATCCAGCTACTTTTTTATTTCTCTTTTCCCTTCACACTTGAACTTTGAAAAATTGTCAGTACCTCATCCTGACCTATCTCACCACTTTTTCTCTTCTCAATTCACTTTCACCTCCTCTACTCTGGCTTATGAAAATTGCTCTACTTTAGACTACCAAGGGCTTCTTTTTTTTCCCAAGTCAAATGACTCTTTCCACAATTTCATAGGATTTTACATATCTATATCATTTGCTATTGCTGACCATTCCTTCCTACCAAATACACTTTCCTCTCTGGGCTTCAGAGATGCTGTCATCTCCTAGTTCCCTTCCTAACTTTCTTTTTACCTTTCTCCATTCTAATCTTCTTACTAGTGCTTTAATATGCATGCTCCCCACTCTTTTACTCCTACAATTTTAACTACCCCTTTTGTGAATACTGTATGACTCTTAATCTCCTCTCCCCTACCCCACTCTTCTGAGCTCTGGACTTTTATTGCTTAAAGAATATGGGATATTTCCATCTAGATATTTTAGTGATTACTCAAACTCAAATTCCAAACAAAAGTTCTCATTTTCCTCCTAAACATTGACTCTTTTCTGTCCTATTTGTACCTCTGGTTGCCATTTATTTAAACTCCCGTGTTTGAAATCTTACTATTTTTTTACTTCTTTCATCTCTTAATAATTTATCAGTCACTGAGTCTTATCTATTGCCCTATGAATCATCTCTTTCATTAGTGCCCTCCTCTCTATTTTTGTTGCCACTACTCTGATACAAGACCTCATTATTTTTCTCCTAAACTATTTCTATAGACTCCTAACAGGACATTTGACTCTCTCCTCCTCCACTATATTCTTAATAACACTGCAACTGCCAGATTAATCTTTCTTAAGTACCCATCTGGTCATGTTACACTCCTGCTTAAAAATTTTAATGGTTTCCTACCTGAGTAAAATTCAGCCTCTTTTCATAGGCATTTAAGATTTTCCCCAGTCTTGTGCCACCCTCACTTATTAGACCAATCTTGAATTCCTCTAATCCAGCCAACTTTGGTTGATCTCTGCCCTCACCCCTGGAAATACTCCCTGCATTTTCTCTCAGTGGGGCTTTTGCTAACACATTGGAAGTCCTGTATGCTTCTTTTTACCTACTGAATTCCTACCAATCCCTTAGAGCTCAAACTTTCTCCACAAAGCACTCCTTGACCTGACTACCTTCCCTATTGGCAATGACCTTTCTTCCCCCACCTGATAGAAAACTTTGTTTGGTACTTCTTACAATGTGCTTTTTCATCCTGACCTGAGGCTTTTTTTTTTAGATTATGGAACTCCTGCTGAAGAAATTCTCTTTAACAAAGTAGATTTGCAGTTGTTATGTGCCTTACAGTTTTAGCAATTCCCTAGGACTCTAAGTGGTTAAGAGACTAGTCACAATCAGAGCTCAACTTGAATCTAAATGTTCTTGATGATGAGGCTTAATTTCTCTAACGCTTCATAACACCAAGTAATATAACATAACATCAAGTAATATTAAGGATTATATTTATCGGTATTTCCATGATATTCTCCCACTAGACTATAAGATCCATGAGGCAAGGGTCTATGTATAATCTTAATTCTAAATTAATTAGTCAACAATTCAGTACTTACCTAATATTGTATTTTTGTGCAGTAGGTTTTTGATGAAGGTTTGTTGAATGAATGAATGAATGAATGGGAAACCGATTATGCCACAGAATTAAAATTATTCATCTTAATTCTCTTGACCTTGGTCAGTGACCCTTGTAATGATTGTATGTTCACTATATTTTTGATGTTATTATAGTGAAGTCCTAAAGGGAGTTTGTAGAGAAGGAACCAATGTATTGAGTGGTAGGAACCTAGATGAACAGACTCCTACTCTCCTTCACCTCCCCTGAGTGAGGCTGTCAAGAGGGGTTGCACAGGTAATAGGGTATCGCCTGATGTGAGTGGGTAATGGGGAGTTGAAGGAAGATCTCCCCTATCAGGTAGGCCAGGGGGTAACCTCAGATTTTCTGGCACATAGTGGACCCAAAGACAAACCTCCCTGGGGTCCTTGACTCAGTGGGGGAGGGATCCTGGTTGTTCTCTGCAATCTTCTCAAATCTCCAAGAATATATCACATGAAAGAAATCTGACTACGATGTAGAAGGTTTAATGTACTATGGATTTAAGGCATGTAGGAAAGTTGGAAAGAGGGAGTCGGGGTCCCTGATTTGTTCTCCTAAACATGGTCTATCATTCAAGTGTCCATTCAGCTGACTTGAGTTTCTCTATCCCTTTCCACTAATTCTCCCAAACCATTTATAATATAACAAGGCTAAGGAATGGCAGAACAGGTGCCAAGAGGACTAAGGGGGAGAACCTGGCTCTCTGACTGAGAGTCCACAACTCCCTTGCTCCAAAGAGTCTGATCTTCTATTAGATGTTTCTTGAGGTATCAGATTTACAATATCATTCGGCAGAAGAAACTTCTGGACAATGTAAAGATAAATCTCTTTTATGACTCTTGGTGAGGTTCCCCTAGCAAGGAAAATGCTTCCTGCTTGATCGAGGTCTCTGCTCAAAAAGCCCAGAATTCCCCAAAGATCTTTGCCAAGTCTCCTCTTCTCTCCCAGCATCCTCTACTTCCAACCATCATTGCTATCCCTCAACTGTTCTTGCAAAATTCCATCTTTTGCTCTTGCAACCCGTCCTTACACCCTTAATGACTTTTTGTGTGTTATGGATGTCTTTGTCAGTCTGGTGTATCCCTTCTCAGACTGCTTGTAAGTGTATAAAATAAAATATGTTGAGTTGTAAAGGATTCAGTTATCTTGCAATACAGTTTTCAAAGGGTTCAAAAGAAATAAGGTTGCTCAATAGATAGAGCATTGGGTTTGTAGTCAGAAAGAGAGAAATTCAAATCCAGCTTTGGTTCCCTCATTTATAAAATGAACTGGAGAAGAAAATGTTAAACAACCCCAGTATCTTCACCAAGATGGCCCCAAATGGGGTCACAAAGAGTTGGCCAGGACTGAAAGGACTGAACAATTCTGCTGTGCCACCTTGCTTTAAATATGAAAGGGAAAACTCTATGCCTTCTAATTAGTCTTCAAGTTGAACTGTAGTAATGCCTCTTCCTAGGACTTTAATGTGCATGCTCCCACATTTCTCAACACTCTAGATTGTTTTCTGACAAGCTGCTTAACCACTTAATTGCTATTTGCCTCAGTTTCCTCAACTGCAAAAAGGGGATAATAACATTACTTACCTGGCAGAGTTGTTAGATGATCAAATGCCATAATGCTTATAAATCATTTAGAACAGTGCCTGGTACTACAGGTGCTATATAAATGCTATTATTAATTATTATTATTAAATTCCCAGACCCTAGTTAAAAATCCTTATTTTAGGCAGTGGTGGTAAGAAAAGAAAATCATTTTGTTTTCTCTAGATCTTCCCAAGGCTCAGTTCACTCCCCTTAAGAGGTTCTTTCCTTATTTTTCTCAGTTAGCATCTTCCACCAAGATCTTACTTTGCATCTTTTTTTGAAATAGAACTTGTGTTTACTTCTCTGTGAACATGTCTGCTCTCAGCAAATATAATCTCACGGAGGGCATAGACTGGCTTCCTTTTTTTCTTCATATCTGTATCTGAGCAGAGGATGTGGTTCTTTTGGGGGAGAGGGAGCAATCCTGTGATTTCATTGATAAAGGGAACTCGGCGGAGGAAAGAGAACTCGGTGGCGGAAAGAAGCTTGTTCCCTTTCCGCCCAGGCCTCTCTCAGCACAGGTGGTATCTCTTTTCTCTTTGGCAATTTATAGTCTTAGAGAGTTGCCTGGAGGCACCCCAAATTGCACAGTATGTGGCAGAGGCAGGAATGAAAGCGAGGTCTTCCCGACTCTGCGGCCAGCTCTCTCTCTCTGCTACGTGGTCTACAGGGGCACTTAAGGCATGTTTATCGACCCCACTGTTCATTTGAATGATCTCAGCTCAAGTGGGGTAGCCTGCTCAGAGTTAGTTTGGCAAAGGAAGCAGCAGAGGGTGCTCCTGGCCCGCACTCTCCAGGGCATACCCTCCAGTTTCCCACTCCTGGACTCAAGGCTTTCCCCATGCCCAGGAAACATGGGCACACACACAGCCCTACTATCGTCCGCCCTCACACCACTAGGAATGTGCTTCCAAGAAAGGTCAGCTTTCCTCTTGCTGGGGCATAGTGAAGGGGGAAATCCCGGCAGGGCAGGAGACTAAAGCAAATGCCTCCCCACCCTCCGATATGGTAAACAAGCAAAATAGAGCACAAAAGGGAGAATTGGGTCTTTGCAGATTGCTTCTTCAAAGGCTATTTATTTTTCTAAGACTTTTTGTTTCCTTTCATTAAAAATGTAGGAAGACCTCTCTGATTCACAAAAGACTACTCACAGGTTGCAGACCTTAACATCCTCTCAAACCCCAGAGCGGTTCATTCATGCCTCCATCTACACAATCCAGAATATAGAGACACATTGAAGATATTATCCTGTTGCCAGCTGCATGGGAACAGGCCCAGTATCTTTCTCCCCAGGGGCTGGCCAGCCCATTCTATTCACCCATCTCATTTGAAATTCCTACTTTTAGAGTCACTAATGGGCTGGACAGCAAAGAAAGTCCAGATGGCATGGTTTCCGGAGCCCTCAGTTAAAAGGCCCATGCCTAGTCTCTTTGCTCTTTCCTGATGACTAAGATCAGTTCATCAGATCAGAGAGCTGGTATATTAGGCTCCAGGGAAATGAGATAGAGAACAAGTACTCTCCAGGGCTTGGGAGTAAAAGTGGACAGGGACAGGAGCAAAAGCATAACTCTGGATGTCAGAGGAGAATCATAAGGGTCCCAGGTCAGAGTAGAGGGTTTCAGCACGGTGAACTGTTTGGGATACAAACTCCAATGACTCTGTGTCTCTAGGATTAGTATTGGATGAACACAACATAGATAACTGCTTACTGCATGGGGGGGGGGGGAAGGGGAGGAAATAGTTTCCTGTTTAATGACATGGTCACCTGCATTAGTAACAGGGGCAAAAATAAATTTATGTTTATATATTCATTTGAGAATCTGCTTTTTTTTTTTTTCCAAGACACAAGGCAAGAGAGAAAAGCCCTTCTCTGATCCTTGTAGGGAGCTATTTATGGTGGGGAGCTAGGGAGGATAAGGATGCTTGTTAGCTGTGAATTCTCACTTTAGTGATTAGTAACAAAATCTATCTTGTCTCATTTAGCAAAGACAGGGGAAAAATAAATAATTACCTGTAGGGTAAAGTATTACCTGCTGTTTCCTTTACATCAGGTTTTATATGATCTAAGAAATAGAACTATGTGCTCTCTAAATGAAACTATCTATCTATCTGTCTATCTGTCTATCTATCTATCTATCTATCTATCTATCTTCTATCTATTTTATCTATCTTTATATCAGCTATCTATCATCTATCTATATCTTTCTATTATCCTCTGTCTATTTTCTATCATCCATCTGTCTGTCTATCTTTCTGTCATCTATTATCTATCTGTCCATCTATCTATCTTTCATCTATGTATCTGTCTGTCTTTCATTTATCAATCATCTATCTATCTATCTTTCATCTATCATTCTATCATCTATCCTCTTTCTATCCATCTTTGTCCTTTATTTACAAATTTCTCTAAAGCTATATATTAAAGATTCAAAATGTCTTCTGGCTAGTAAGACAAAAGAATACTTTTTTGCTGTTGTTGTTTTGTATTTGGAGAAAGTAGAGGAATGAAATGTTCGTGTAAAGCTTTTTCCTTGTTCCCTGTGTAAGGAACCACTAGATGACAGTGTGGCTTCAGACCAGAAATAGGACATCTGTTTGGAGCTTATGTAGGCTTTCATGCTTGGAAATTTTGCATTTATGCTCGTTATGTTTTCTTTTGTGGGACCTCAAAGATTTCAACTAACAAAGTTGTTTTGGGACTAAAAAAAGAAATATTCTGGAATAAAGGGTTAAAGTTTTGGGCATTTTCCCAGCTGGTTTAAAGTACTATTTCTATATCATCATAGAATTTTCACAGTCAGAAAGGCAGTTTTTTTTTGTTTCTTTTATTTTTTTAATCACCCAGCAGGAAAGCTTTCTGTTAACAAGTCTGCACTGTGTAAGAGGGCAGTTGCTGGCTTCTCAGGTTTTTCCTTAGAAAATTGGCATAGCAATATGCTATGTGGTTCATGCCTATTCCTCAACTTATGTGCTAAATTTTAAGGAAATAAGGTGGCATTTTTCCATTAACATGATATTTGTGTTTCCAAAAAGTAATGAAAATATCTGACTTCTTGGCTTTGCAGAATTGTGTGGGATTTGTGACATTGCCCAGCTAGTCTAGTGTGGGAGAGGAACACTAGGTTTAAGAGTCATGAGACTAAGGCTCCAGATTAGTTTCAAGCCTTATAACACTAAAATGTTCTTTTAAGGTTAGTTATTACTTGTGGAGCAAAAGCAATGAGGAAGATCCCTGAGCAATTTGATAAGAGCCCTAGTCAGCCTGATGAAATTGCAGTGTGTGGACTTTGGCAGAAGTACTTTGCTGTGTGGTGCTGAAGAGATGCTGATTTCATTCTCTTTCCTTTTCTGGCCCCCCTCAATTGATCCTAGACTGATCAGTCAAGAACATATTTATTAAGTACTTCCTATGTACCAGGAGCTCTGTTAAGCACCAGGAATATAAATACAAGCAGAAAGCCAACCCTCAAGGAGCTTACATTCTAACAGAGTGACACCATACATAAAAGATGCCCAAAAGGATGAGGAAGAGATGAAGGTAAGCAGACCTAGTAGAGAAAGTTCAGAGTGCCAGATGACTGGTGATGGTGGTGATGGTGGCAATAAAGAAACACAGTTTCCTTGGCCTGGTGATAAAATACCTCAGCAGAGAGGTACAACAGTCAGAGAATGGTGATAGTATTGGAATCTCAAATCAGGAATGCTATCCTGTGTCAGGATGTTGGAATATATGACACAACCATAGTAATGACACAGATCTCAGACACATGCTAATCTTAACTCTAGTAATAGAGTAAGTGAAAAATTATAAAATTTCCAAATTGGAAGAAGCTTGAGTCAATTAGTTCAGAATCTACTTCTAAGGGAGGAAACTAAGATTCAGACAATCTAAATGTTTGGGGGTTGTTTGTTTTGTTGCCTGAATTGGGATTAAAACTCTGAACTCTTAATTCATTGTATACTTGGAAGCTAGAATTATAAAAAAATATAGGTCATGTCCATTTCCTTGCATTTAAACAAGTTCAAATAAATAATTCCAGATAGATGCACATTTTCCTTTTTTAAAAGATTCTCACAGAAGGAGATTTCTCTGAGGGATTTTAAGCATATATTCTCACAGCTCCTGGAAAGATCTTCATGAAAAACAACTTTGGTTTGGCACAAATATGTGACAGTAAAGTGGAAACATTATTTCTTTTTCACTTAAAGCTATAAATTTTACAAGGAAAAGTACTCAAGGATGAATTCTTACTCTCTCTCTCTCTCTCTCTCTCTCTCTCTCTCTCTCTCTCTCTCTCTCTGGTTTACTCCAGGTGATTTTCCATCATACATTAATGATATTTTTTGACAATCTGAGTCATATAATTACATGGTTAATTAATCATGTCAAAATACTTTAAATGGTATAAATAATAAATGTCATGAAACTGAGACAATGATAGTGGGAAAAACAAAAGTGAATTGGACCAGGAGCCAAAGTGTGTGTCTGGGCCCCAGAAAAAAAAAATATTGGAGCTAATAAATAGTCCTGTCAGTGCAGTTATCTGAGGCCACAATTATTCTGATTACTCAGGCAAACCAAATGCTTTCTTTTGCCTGAATTAGTCAGGTAATGGAAAGAAAGAGGGGGTATTTTTGGTGCCAAGATTATCTAGATCACGCATCTTCCCCCATACATTGGTCAATTTCTTCCTCCTGAAAGGAAGAGTCAAGTGGGATCAGAGAATATTGACAAATGTAGAGGAAATATACTTGCATTGCACCATCTCCTAGATCAGTGACATTGTTCATTGTGGTTCTTGGCAGTTGGGCACACAGCCCTTTATTAGTTATCTATAAGCAGAAAAGACACTGATTCTGCAAGTTAGTATTTTTGGGGAAAAGTAACAACTATTCTTAAAGGATTTTCCAAAAGGAAGGTTTATTTTCCCCATCTACTTGTCCTGATCCTCCATCTTTTGATTGGGTTAATGACTTAGAACTGCCCACCTCCCTTTTCCACTCTGGCAGCCCTGTAATCATGTTGTCTTATCTTTCTTTACCTAAGCCAGGGTTCTGGGAATCAGAAAGTCAGGTTTCCTTGCTTGCCTCTACTGAAGACTTACTGTGAGCAGTTAGAACAACTGAAATATTCTTTCTGTATATCTATTTTTCCCCACCTGTAAAACATGGACAGCAATGACACCTTTCTTTTCAGATATGGCTAAAACTTGAATTAATTTGTATCTAGCCCTTTGAAATTTCTAGAGGAAAGTGTCATATTAATATGCTGCTCTATGTTTCATTGCAGAAATATCAGATAGAGTGAATGGGCCAGGAAGTGGGGGAGGCAGGCAGAAAACTGGGGAAAAGGATTTTGAAACACTGCTTCAAATGACAGTTTTAACACTGATAAAGTGTTTTCCATCCTTGATCCCTTGGTCCCTTTGTTATTCTACCATCATCTCCTTGCCATTTCTTACCCTTCTATCATTCTTGCCATCTTCCTTCTCTATTCCTCATGCTTCTGAGCTATGGAATATTGTCAACTAGGTCCACTACGAAGCCATGTGACCTAACCTCACTCAACTTAGCATGGCAAATCGTTTATTCTTCCTTGCTGTTTAGCTACTTTAAGGGTTTTCTCCTTTCTCCTGAAGTTTCCAGTGCCAACCCCATGCCCAAGTAACTCAGCAGATATTGGTAAAAAAAAAAAACAAACTAACATTTATAAAACACTTTAAGCTTTGCAAACTATTTCATTTGATCTTATGATGACCTTATGATACAGATGTTCTATTTATTGCTCCTTTTATAGAAGAGGAAGCAAGTAAAATCATAAAGCTAACAAGCATCTGAAGCAGGATTTGAACTGAGGACTTCTTGAGTCAAAGTCCAGTACTCTATCTATTATACTACCTAGCTGTCTCAGATATTTTTCATTCTTGCTTTGCTGAGGAAATCAATATTCTGTATACCTTCCTATATTTCAGTGACTTAAGAAGAGATATTTCTTCTCCTTCTACATTCAGCCCTATTACTTATGCACATGATCGCATCCTGTTTCTCTGGGAGCTCCCAATGTTGCTCATACCTTGTCACTCATCTCAGACACTTAAATAAATGTTTGTTGAATTGTATTGACTCTTAAACCTTCTTTTATCTACTGACTCTCCTATTGTTTCAAAATATGCTCAAATGTATTGTTTATTTTAAAAGACCTTCACTTTATCCTTTCCTGCCTTCAAATGATCTCTAGATCTCTAGAGACCTCTAGATCTCATCCTTTTCACCACTAAAATCTGAGAAAGGATTAACTACAATTATGTATTGCCCCCACTTTTTCCAGCTGTTACCTCTTGAAATCTTGCTTCTGATATCACTAATATACAAAAGCTTTTATTTCCAAGATTGTCAATAATCTCTTAACTATTAAATCTGATGGCCTTTTCTTTGTCTTCATCATCCTTGACCACCATTCAGCTTTGGGCAGCACTTAACCATTCCCTTCATTCTATTTGTCATAACAAATGCTGTCTCTTATTCCTTCCTCCTACATGTCTTAATAATTTATCCCAGTCTCCTTTGCTGATAGTCATCCATGTCTCACCTCTTTAGGATTTGTGAGCCCTCTTCTCTTCTCACTATAAACTTTCTCCCTTGGTGACATCAGTTCCTAAGGGTTCAAGTATCATCTCTACATAGGTGACTCCCAAATCTTTATTTTTAGTAATGTATCAACAACCCCCCTGATAAATGTACTAAGGATACATTTATATATTATGTATTATATATATTATACATAAAATACAACATATTATATATAATATAATATAAATTATATATTATATATTATGATAAGGAGATATCAGCACCTCAAATTAAAATTTAAAATTAAAAATTTCAAAAACGGAATCCATCCACCCAGATTCTAACCTAGTTTTCCTCCCTTTCTGTTGAGGGCAAAATTATTTTCCCATGTTATCTCATTCAAGTTTGTAATCGTAGAGTCATTCTAAATTCTTCCTTCTCCTTTAGTACTCCCAATCAGTTGTCAATTCTATTATAGAGTCTATTTCCACAATTTCTTACCTAATTTTATTTTAGATATTTCCTCATTCAAAAAGGCCTTTAATTAAATAAGCAGTTATTAAGTGCCTACCATGAGCTAGGCACTGCATTAAATGAGAAGAAAAGAAAGACATGGCCTGTCTTCAAGGAGTTTATACTCTCCGGGTGAGAGATAATATAGACATATATAACTAACACCAAATATATACAAAGAAAAAAAAAACAAAATAATTGCAAATAATATGTGCTAATAGTTAGAACAAGAAGAACATTTTGGGGGGCTGGAGATGGCATTGAGTTGGGCCTTTGGATCTAGGAATTCAAACAAATTGAAATGAGAAGGAAGAATACCCCAGGCAATAAGAAATGCAAATATAAAGGCAGGAGAGGAAATGCCATGTATTTTTTTTTGTTGTTGTTCAGTTATTTCTGACTCTTCTTGACACCATGGATCATAAGCTATCCATAGGTTTTTCTTGGAAAACATACTGGAGTGGCTTGCCATCTTCTTCTCCAGGAGTCCTTTTGTCAGGCAATCAGAAGTCAAGTGACTTGCCAAGAGTCACATAGTTAGAATCTGAGGCCTGGATTTGAATTCAGATTTTTCTGACTCCAGACCCAGCATTCTAGTGAATGAGTCATTTAGCTGCCTCCAAGGCATACAGAGGTTAAGTAACTTGCCTAGAGTCACACAGCTAGGAAGTGTCTGAGACTAGATTTGACTATTGAGCCCCAGCTACATTTATGTCATGTACTGGGAACACAGAATAGGTTATTTTGGCTATAACATAAGAGTACATGGAAGGGAGTAATGTGAAACCAGTCAAGAAATATAGGATAGAACAGACTTTGAAGGGCTTGAAATACCAGACTGATAAATTCAGTTTGATCCTCGAGGCAATGGGTAATCCATGAAGTTTTTTGAGCAGGAGAGTGACATAGTCAAGTCTTTGCTTTGAGAATATCAGTTTGGGAGATGTGTATATGATAGATTAGAGACCAAGATGGAGAGTAAAGAGATTATTGAGACAAAGAGAATATTGTAATAGTCTAGGCAAGAAGTGATGAGGTCCTGAACCAAGATGCGACAAGGGAGAAGAGAGTGGTTGTGAGGAATGACGCTCCAGGGCCCTCCCAATCTGGCCCTATTAATCATTACAGAATTATTCACCACTTCTCCATAACCTGAAATTTACAAGATAGTAATTTTGGGTTATTTTTCATTCTTTTTATTCCTACTTTGCATTTTCTCATCCCCATATCTTTTCTCACTCCATTCTTTTTGCAAGAGAGTTTCTATTTTGCCTACTGAAATTCTACCAAACCTTTAAATTATAAAACATTGTCACTTTTGTACCCTATCTTCACCCCAAACATTTTATCTCCTGTATCTGCTGCTGATGCTCTACCATCCAAATCAGAATACCAGAGAACCTTCCTGAGAAGAGCTAAGCCAGTGAGCTCTGTTCTTCCTGGAGCAGTGCCATCTAAATTTTTATCCTTCCACAAGGCTATTCCCTCCTTGCACCTCCTCCCTCTGTTTACTACTTGCTCTAAGAATTGCAATGATATAAACATCACCATTCCTATAGCAAGCAAGGGTAAGTCAAGTGATTGCCCTATTGTTCCATTTAACATTTTTGTCACTTCCTAGGCCAGTACCTAATTCCATTGACTGGCTATAATTCCCCTCCATGTGTTGCTTCCACCATTAAAATGTTAACTTCTTGAAGGTCAAGAACTGTCTTACTTAGATATTTCTATACCCAGTGTTTAGCATAATCTGGTACACAGCAAGCACTTGAAAAATGTGTTCCATTATTTCATTGATTCATTTCTCCTTAATCAAGTGATACCTCTGTTGTCTGCATCTTATAGTACTTATCTTGTAATCCTGATAAGACACTTTTGGGGCATGCTAACATAAGCTAAAAATATTTATGTTTATATATTTAGTAGATTTTAAACTTCTTGGGAGCAGAGAATAATCATTTTACAACTTTGAAACCATCATAGGGCATGTTTTATTTAGCAAGTGTTTTGCCCATTGTATCTCAATTGATATTTGTTAAGTAAATAAATATTAGGGATATTTCCATTCCTTCTTAAAAAAATACATACTTATATTTTGTTTTAGAATTGATACTAAGTTTTGAGACCAAGGCATAGGAGGGGTAAGGGCTAGACAATTGGGTCTAGGGTCACTTAGCCAGGAAGTATCTGAGGCCAGAATTGTACCTCAGTCCTCCAGCTATCCACTGTGCTATCTTGCTGCCCCTATTGCCATTTCTTTTCAGTTGAGATTTTTCTTTGAATTGAAATGTCATATGATTGGATTTCAAAGTATAGAGGGAAGAAAACAATACTAGAATCAGGAGACATGGGGTTTAGTCCAAACCACTAACTGGAACTTTGAGGATATCATTTAATCTCATTGTGTTCTAGTTTGTCTCTTGGTAAAATGAGAGAATTGAACAAGACAATCTCTAATGCTCCTTTCAGTTCAGACATTCTGGGAGTCAATGATTTTTAATAAACTAATCAGTTCTCTAAAATTCCATTGCTGTTGAACCAAGAACCTTGGTGGTTTCTACCACAAGTATTTAATTTTCACTGGACAAAACAACTGGATTCTTGAGAAGTTAGTGGTTTGTATTTGAATGCTAAGTAGGATTAGGATAGGGACTATGCTAAGAAACCACCACAAAATTGTTAAAATCTGAAGACACCCTAGAATCAACCCTGTCTTCTTAGAGTTCAAAAAAGATAAGTTTGGGGGTCTGATGAAAAGTTTGGGTCAGGAAAACTAACTCAAGGATATTTGTACAATTAACTTAAACTTGTTCATGTGACAGCTTCAGCTTTCCAAAAAATATGGCCAAATCTGAATTTTACTTTACTCTATTCTGTGGTTTTTATTCACACACAAATTGAGTATTCTTATATTCTATTGAATTGTTGTCTAACAAAAAAGCCAAATCATATCTATAAAGCACTATCCAAAAAGATTTCTACAATATAATACATATTAGGTAGAACTCAATGTGTCCAAAACAGAATTTGTTATAATTTCCCCCAAATCCTCCCATCTTCCAGACTACCATATTTCTATTAAAATATCTTTCTTTCCAGGCTTTGAGGATCATAAACTTGGTCTTATCCTCAATTTCTCACTTTCTTCAACCCACATATACAATTAATTTCCAAATTTTATCATTTCTACCTCTACAACATCTCTCAAGTTCAATTTCTTTTCTTTACTTACACAAAAAACAAGGTTAAGTCATCATCACTCCTACCTGATTTATTACAATAGCCTTATTTTATAGTTGAGAAAACTGAAACCTAAGAAGGTAAGTGACTTGCCAAAAATGTCATTTGGCATATTAGTTAAACAACCAAGACAAGTAGCCAGATTGCCTAGTTTCTATTAAAGCATGCTTTCCTTGTGGCATGCTTCCTGCCTTCTTTCTGTCACTTAGATATCAGTAAGATATAGGACATTCATGAATTCATGGAGTCTAATATTAAATTAAAACATCTTTTTTTAATGGATCTGGGTACATCATTTCATTATCATGCAGAGATAGGAAATGTCCTCCATCCCAATCTATACTTTTAAAGTGCCTTGAGTATTGTGATTTGCCCATGCTGATATGAGTCAAAGGCAGATCTCAAACTCAAATCTTCCTGATTTCATGGCCTGGTCTTTAGTCCCAGTCCCAAGCTACCTTTCATTTTGTAAGCTCCTACAATGGGCAAAGGAATATGTTAGATGCTGAGGACAAAAAGATGGGGGGGGGGATCATACCCTTAAGGCATTCACATTTTTAAAAATAGATAAATACAATTTAATTGGAGAATTTAAAAGTATGGAGGGTTAGGAAAAGTTTCATGGGTAGGATGATACCTGAGTTGAGGATGGAAGAAAACTTAGAATTCAGAGGCAAAGGGAAGGAGGATTTGGGCTCTCAGTAACATGTCAGAAAGGGCTCACTTTCTTTTAAAATGTATTACAAAATAGCTCTCTAGGGGAGAGAACCTTCTTCCAGTTCCTTTTCCACCCACACTATGCACTGTTATTATCAGCAGTAGCTATAAACATCTGATGGGATGCCACAGTCCTTCCAAGTGATGATGTTCTCCATCTCCTTTTTTTTTTTAACATTATATTAAAAACAAGAGAGAAGTCTCTATCAGGAAAATGAAATCCGTGGCAGGAACAAAAGCGCCCCTTGAAGCCATCTACCTAGCTATAGTCACTAAACATATTGAAAAATAACACCCCAAAGTTTTCTATTTCTCATTAACTTTTAAAAGCCTACCAACTACGTGTCTTCATTACATTGAGTTGTAAATGATGTTTGAAGAGAGTGATTCCAGCCCACTCAGTGCACCAAGAGAATACAAACAAGCAATCGGCAATTGCTTTTTCGTGGTGATGCATGTTGTAATATTTAGCAGACTTACTGGTATGAAAGCCCTTGAGTTACGAAATTTCAGAATCCCCCAAACAAATATGATATGAAAAAAGATGATTTTATTCATTGCCTTTAACTCTCTCACCCCCAACTAGCTGAGAAAAGCCCATGTATAGACAGAGGTTCTTCTGTAAGACAAAAGATTCTCCAACAACGTATACTAGAATTCCCTCTGAAAACTATCTTTTCCATATATACACATTTGTAAATATATGTACCTTATATATGTATATTGATCGATACTTGTATTTTACTTAGTTTAATTTGTATTATATGGATATACAAATATAATCATATAATACAGATATTAACATTTGACATGTGTAGCCAAAAGTTTGCAACAATAGAAAAATAAAATTATTGTAGAAAAGAAAAAACTTTATTAAAGGGAACACGCTATTATAACAGTATAGTTATAATAGTTATAGATAGATATAGGTCGATATGAGTGTAAGTTATTATAGTTCAGTATTGGTAAAGGTTTTCAAGTTTGAGTGCCCTAACTGCACCTTCAAGCTGCCTATGAGCCTCCCCACCCCCCCAACCCCCACTCCCGCATTACTCCAGAGAGGGGAGGGAGGAAGTGCTTGCTTTGGGTGGCTAGACAGAGGGGTGGGGCAGGCAAAAAATGTCCTCATTGCTGAGAAGAGGGGGAACAGAGAAGTCAACCCCCCACCCTCAACCCCAGCTGGGCAAGCCTGCCAATACTTCACCAACTCTGTTATAGTCTATCTCTATCTTTTTTAATTAAGAGACAGGCTATTGATATTCATTCTAATTACATTGCAAAAACCCAGTTCATATCTATTTCCATTATTCTGTGCTACCTCTTATAGTTGTTATTAATATTGTATTCATGTCTAGCCCATTTTATTGATCATTTGAGTGATTAGAGGAGGAAAGTGTCACGTAGTCATGATTGTCTAATAGTGCTTTTTTTATGGTGCATTTCTTATGCATCATTCCTACCTTTGGGTCTGGCATTAGAGTCCTTCATTTAAAATGGAGAATCTTACAATTTAATTAACTCCCATTATCTGTTCTCTCCTTAATATCTCATCCTACATGAAAAACCTTATTTCAGTTAATTATTATTGTTGTTGTTCAGTCATGTCTGTCTCTTCATGATTCCATTTGGGATTTTCTTGGAGAAGACAGTGGAATGGTTTGGCATTTCCTTCTCCAACTCATTTTATTGATAAGGAAACTAGGGCAAATAGGATTAAATGACCTGTTCAGACTAATCAGTTCCTGAAGTAGCTTTGAACTCAGGAAGACAAGTTTTCCTGACTCCAGAGCCCTCATTCTATCCACTGTGCCACCTACCTGTCCATTTAAAGTTCCCTGTAGGAATTCCCTGTAGGAATTAATGGGCTTCCATGAACACCCTCCCATGGTATTTTATCATAGTATGGCAACACTTTTGTGTTCTCTTAGGCTATGTCAATAGGGACTCAAGATCTTGAAGGTCAAACCAACCAAGTGTTATCTTTGAGTCAGAAACTGGATGGTATGTCTGTTGCTTAGGGACTAGCAATAGAAACAAAGTTCAGAGAGGCATAACAACAAAAAGCTGGCCAGTAGGTTATTTTTTGTTTTATTTCGCTTGCTTTAGCAGATGGACAAAAAGCAACTTAAGAGAATATCTGCAGTGATAGAGGAAATCTCTACCTTTGTGAAATCACCAATCCATGAAAGACTGAAATGCATTTCATAGACATGCCTCTTAAAGATGATGAAAAAATATCATACAGTATTTTAATTTCTCAAGCACCTTTTACAATATTATTTCATTTTATACTGACAACAATCCTAGGGATTACATAATAGACCTATGATCATGCTTATTTTTTGTATGAGAAAATTGAAGCCTAGAGAGTTATATGACTTGCTTGAAGTCCCATGACTAGTAAACCGTAAATCCAGATCTAAAACATCTCAAACACTTGTCATGTATAATTTTGTAGCCTGTCCTTCTCAAAGATGAGGCATCTAGGTGGCATAGTAGAGAGAATGTTGAACTTGGAAGCAGGAAGACTTGAATTCAGATTTTGGTCCCCAAATCACAGATTGTTTTAGACCTTTTTGTATCTCAATTATGTTATTCAGTATATTAGCTATCACTCCTAACTTGGTGTAATCAACCCACAAAAATCATGCCATCTTTTATTTTATCCAAATTAATGATAACCTAAAATTTCTTGTATTTAAAGGATGCCTCCAGTTGGTATAATATAAAATGCTAATCAAAGGCTCTAATGCCATTTGTACTAACCTCTAGTATCTTAGGGTACAAGAAAGGATGAGTGGATGATTCTGGAAAGCATACCCTTGTATTTATTAATTCTCATAGGGATTATGCAACCATATGCATCTAAACTGTGGACATTAAAAAGCACTGACAAGTGAAACATACTCATCTAGGTGCTCAGATGGGGAGGCATGATCCTAGTCCTCAAGAAAGTTATATTCTAATAGTGGTAATAAAACTGAGAACAATTAAAAATAATATATATCCATAGAGGTAGAACAAACACACAATTTTGGTCAAATCCATTTTTGCAATCAAAGAATTATATGATTGTCAACTGTTATTATTATTAGTAATCCTCTTATTATTCCTTTATGTTTAAAAACTGTCCCATGATATTTTTCATGATTAGAATATTGATAATAGACTTGCTTGAGAAACTTCTACATATATTATTGTTCTAAAGCCTTTGTTCTCTGATACTATTTTCTTCTCTAATCATTTATCTTAAATTTTCATCAAAAGCAAGGAAGTTACTACTGGGTTTGTCCCTCAAAGAGATAAAAAATGTTTGTACAAAAATACTTATAGCTGCTCTTTTTGTGGTGGCAAAAAAATTGAAAAATGATGGGGTGCCCTTCAATTGGGGAATGACTGAACAAATTGTGGTATCTAATGGTGATGGAATTCTATTGTGCTCAAAGGAATAATAAAGTGGAGGAATTAGGAGTTGATGTGGAATGAAATAAGCAGAACCAGGAAAACATTGTACAACAGAAAGTGAAACATTGTATAACAATCAAATAGAAAAGATTCTACTACTAATAACAATGCAATGATCAAGAACAATCCCATGGAACTTGTGAAAAAGAATGCTATCCACATCTAAAGAAAGAATTATGGGAGTAGAAACTCGAAAGAAAACCATGATTTATCACTCGGTTATACGGGTTTATGATTTGGGGTCGTGGTTTTTACAAGATTGCTCTATTACAAATATGAATAATATGGAAATATGCTTTGAGTAATAAGATATGTGTAAACCAGTGGAATTACTTGTCAACTCCAGGAGAGGGGAGGGAAGTGGGGAGGGAGAGAAAATGAATCATGTAACCATGGAAAATAGTCTAAAAAAATAATAATATGGAAAAAGTGTCAGAAAACAAAACAAAACAAAAAAAGAAAAGAAAAGAAGTTAGTTCTAATTTCCTGTTTCTTAAAGTTTTTATTTGTGGGCATAGTTTTTGGTAAAAAGTAGAGTTAGAAATGAATTTTCCATTCAAGGAGGAGAGGGTGATTGTTTATATCTTATAATCAGCTATTGGTCCCTACTCTCAGGGCCATTCCAGATATAAAATATTCCTTCTGTTAAGCCACGTAAAGTCAGCCAGCATTTGTTAAGTGTAGTAATGTGCCAGGTACTGTGCTAAACTCTGAGGTTATGACAAAAGGCCATAAATAGTCCCTACCCTCAAGGACTTCACGGGCTCTTGAAGAGAATGATAAGACGCTCCAAATTCAACACTGTCTGATTTCTTTAAAGTCGAAGGAAAATAAATGTTTGCTTGCAGCTGTTCTCTTTTTAAACCTATAACGATTGGTGAAAACAACTACTGTCTCTAGGGCTTAAATGAAACTTTACCTCAGATCTGGTATTTCTTTGAGTGTGGCTTGAATTGGAGAAGGAAGAATGACATACATTTCTGTCAAATATGGAAGCTAACTTTGGCTAGCATGGACTGCAGAGCAACAAACCTCTCTTGTTTGAAGTGGAACCTGGTGAATGCTAGAACAAAATAGTCTAACGAGTCTAATCAGTTTGTCCTTCTGTGTCTGATGGGAATACAATGACACTGCCAGGCATTTTCTTTTCCTTTTATTCTTTTTTTTTTTGGTTGGAGTACAGCTCTCTCTCTCATCACTACCTACAGTCTGCCATTCTAGCCTTATCTCTCACTAGAGGTTAAGAAAACTTTAGGGGGCATTGCTGATCAGCCAGCAGAAACTGTCAAAGCATCAGTCACCCAGCTCCTCAGCCAAGAAACAAAACACAGTTCTCTCAGTCAGTCTCCTCATTGCCCTCAGGGCCCAGGACTCCGAGCCTCTTTGAACTCTCCCTGGTGACCCAGACAACATGCCACAGAGGCATTCCAAAAGGCAGCGACTCAAAGGATCCTTTCTCTGTTTGATTTCTGTTTTCTTTTTATCCCTAACATGTCCTTGGAATCACAAAAATCATTCTTGTGCTCTTTACCTCTTTCATTATCTTTTCCCTTATTTTTCTTCCTCAGTTCATTCATTTAAAAGATTAATAATGACCCATGTCTATTTCCTGACAATTTTTCTCATACAACACATAAGGGAATGATCACTCTAAGCTGAGTAAATGCAATATCAAACATTCTATTTCAAATGGAACTAGAATGGGGATAGGGATTGAACCTGTGTTGCTTTTTATTTATTTATTTGTTTCTTTATTTATTTTGGCATAGGGATCTCCTCCCTGCCAATATAGATCATAGCTCCTCTGTAGCTCATAGTATTATTGAGCTGCCTAGAGGCAGTCTATTAGATATGAGATTTGAACCCAGGTTTTCCTGACTTAAAAGATTGCCTTTCAATCTACTATATTGCCTTTATCTAGTGTACCATGCTGAACTAATTAGGAGGAAATCTCAATGAATTTGAAGTTTAATTAAGTTAAAGGACATGACATCTTATTTTATATAACTTCAAGGGAAAATTCTTGTTCAAATGAACATTACTTTGGCATTCTATATATAGTGGGATAAACTAAATGCTAAAGTAGAAAAGGAAAGGGACATTGGCTTGTGACAAACAATTAAAGGTGACTTGCCAGTTGTGTGGTCCATTTTAATCATTGCTAGATGAGGGCCATAGTTCATTGTCATCAAGATTTATCGTATCCCTATTAGCTATTGAGGATACAAAGACATCATTCCTGGTATTGAGTAGCATATGGTCTCTCCAATAGTAGAGAAGTGAAGGAAGCAAGCAGACAGGAGGCATTAGGGCACAATGGATAGAAGGCTGGATGTGGAATCAATCAAAGAGCTCTGGATTCGGATCCTCACTGTGACACCCACTAAACTAATTCATAAAACAATGATGAAGATACCTTCAGTGTCAGTCGGAAAAGTCCAGTCATCAGGAAGCTTACATTTCAACTAAGTGAATACAACTACTTTGTAAAAAACATTTTTAGTCACTGAGGAAAACTCACATATAAAAAAGATAGCCCTGTAAGTAGAAGCTATGTGAGTGAATAATGGTAATACAAAATAATACAAATAAAATGCATTGAAAGATATAAGCACAATTTGTTTCCTGTCTAACTCCAAGGGTACAAGTAAAATTTCAAAAATCACAAACATTATTCATATAAAGAACCCCCCCCGCTTGGATTAATGAGTTATGAGGAAAATTAGGCAATGATGACCTAAGACTAATTGGGGGGAGAAAAGCCATTCAGCTAATGGAGACTCTGAGAAATCCACTGTTAATGCAGGTGGTAAACCTTTCATGAAGTTGGTGGCCAAACTTTGCTACCATCAGCAATCTCAATCCAAGGACGCATACAGGGAGGACACCCACAATAAAATAAGGAAGCACTAAACTGAACGAATCTGCCCATGTTTAAAATTGAGAGGAGCAGACGAAGAAAACTTGCTTCTTCAGTAAGGAAGCCAGATTTTGAATAGAGATTAAGTGCATTATTATTTCAGAATGTAAGAGCTTCTGAGTCCTGAGTTCCTAAATTCAAATGTATTCACTCATCTAATAACTGAGCCATAGCAAGAACTCCAAAAATATCCAATAATCATTTCCTAAGTAGATCATAAAAGATTTACAATTATTGAAGCTTGTTATAATATTTATGCCTGCTTCTAAGATGGGCCTGGAGGGTTTGGTGGAACAAAATGCAAACAATTTTATCTTCTTTTTTAGGAATTGGATTGAAGCATGATGTTTTTAAAGCAACTTTGGAATAGAACTGGACCCTGTATAATAGAGATGGAAATGTTTCGTGTTAACCATTGCCTAAATATTTCTGTATTTTTTAAAAAAGAAAAATAGATTGTTTAGGTAGACCAATTCAATTGAACATACATGGTAAGTAGAAGTGGTTTGTGTTTGGTTGGTTTAATTATAATCATTTATACTAGCCTAGTTTTTGCAGGCCAATAAGTCTCAGTTTTAGGGTCAATGTAGAAATATACAGGGAATCAGTGGAGCTGACTGTCCCTGGGGAAAACATCTCTACCATCTCTCCTTTTTTTCAGCTTCTTCTCTTTTTGTCATCTTCTGTAAGAGAGGGACAATATCCAATACTTTCTGTTGTCCTTGGCAGCTAATACAGCCCTGCACAAGATAGGGTTCTAATGATTGTTTGAAGATGATAATGATAATTATTGGGCCTGTGTCTTAGTCACTCTGATAGTTGATCAGTGACAATTTTCATTAGACAATGAGACCTTGGCCAAACTCAAAGAATTCTTTGCTTTTCTTATCTCTAGGATCTCTTTTGTAATTAATCCTGAGGAGGCCTGACAAGGCTCTTAAGTTTTCCTTCAATTTCCATTTGAGATTAATTCTGCCCCTAAAGGCCTCAGATTTGGTATAACAACTCAGACTTTAGACTTTCTGTGCCCAAGGACATAAGTAAAGGAGATTCCAAAGTAAATTGTCTGAAACTTAAAAGTGATAGTGTTCTTGCTGCTTTCCTAGCCATCCTAAGAGCAATGAGCTAGTCCTTTAACTGATGAGGAACATTATCTTTATGACAAACCTTATTTATACTGATTCTGAGTGTCCCTTCCTTGCCTGTACTACTGACTGTTTGGAAACTATCTCTCTGTACTTTCCAGGGGCTAAAATGTTGTTAAGAAGAGTCAGGTCTGTGTGATAATTTCTGCCACCAATTAGGAATGCAACCTTTGATGATGTTGAAGGGAACCAGGCTAACTTAATTACTACATTTCTACAGTTCACTGCTCCATGTTCCTATCCCTTCTCTCATCCATTCTTGGTCTTCACTCAATCACCAAGTATTTATTAAACACCCACTGAATACAAGGTGTAATAATAGGTTCCGGAGATACAAAGCCAAAAGAAAATAGTTCCTGCCCTCAAGAAGTTTACATTCTATTGATAGACATACAAAATGCATATATAACATATAGAAGGCATCTTGAAGTGGGAGACACCAAGATCTTGAAGGAATAGGAAAGACCTCATGCAGAAGATTCTATTTATATTGCATCCTGAAGGAAACCAGAGAGCAAGAAGTAAAGAAGGAGTTCATTCCAGGCATGAGGGACAGTCAGTGCAAGACAAAAAGATGGAAATGGAGTTTCATGTGTGAGGAACAGCAAGGTCTTCTGAGAATATTTATGCCTCTGGGTATAAGGACCAGAAACAAAGGAGAGCATAGAGCTAGAGAAGCATTTCCCCCCTGTTGAAGGAAGGAGTGACTGGGACAGGGAGCAATCAGTTTTTTTTTTTTTAGAAAGACTAAAAATGGCTAAAGAGAAAGGCTTTGTTCTCCTTTATGCCTGATATGGTCCAAAACCCAAACCAAAGGGAGCAAAACTCCTAGGTTTTGCATACTGATGCTCTACATGTAAGAATAAAAGCTAATTCTAGTAAGAAACACTATGATCTGAATTGATCCAACTCATATTATCCAAGATCAAATTAATCACTTCATAGGCTGATCATATACCCTTTCACTTTCTTCCTAAGTTATCTTCCTTCTTGTCATACTACTATTCATTTTATCTCTCTCTTCAAACTAGAGAAAAAGATAAGAAAATAAACCAGCTAACATTTATATAATACCTGAAAGTTTTTGAAGTCCTTTACATGTTACATTATCTCTGCATTGTGAGTGAACAAAAAAATGGAAACTCTTGCAATTTTTAGGTCACCTGCAGTTTTACTTTAATTCCTCTTTCCTCCAGTACCAAGGATAGAAACATAAGAACTGCCATATAAGTTTAGAGATAGAACATATCCAGCCTTACAGAGACATGCCAACAACTGCCCCAAGAAGCATTCTATGGAGAACATGTTTATTCTGAAAGGTAATTATAACCTCACTTCTCTTAGTAACTTCTGTCATCCATATATTGTCCAAATCCTTTGCAAATCCATTTCTTTTTCCATCCTATAATGCCTCTTGGGATAACATGCTCCGCTGCATAACATACTCTCAGTGTGAAGGAGCATTTTAATCCAGCATTGGCAAAATTCTGCAGCTCTTCCTAGCTAGCTTTCTCTAGAACATCTTCATTTCATTCTTGCCAACGTGGCCCTTCTAAATATAGTTCTGCAAGGACAGTGCAATGATTATACAAATGAATTCACAATTTTTCTAGGTCACAGCAAGCCTCCTTCTCATCACTTGTGCCAACAGTCATATCAGGAGTAGTTTCCTGCCATGTTATAAATGATCTCTACAGAGGAAACTTGACCAAAGATGAAAGATGTTATGCAACTCTTACCTTCCTATTCATTTAAAGAGGCTTAGTCCAGCAAGTAGGTTCTAGCTTGCTCTCTCCCAAATTCCAGCTTTGATGAATCATAGTGGCTCCCTGGCAGATACGGTTAGAGGCTAAAAATTGTACTGATTTTGTCACCAGTAGGACCTTTTCACAACATCTTCTTGAGCCCAAGTTTCTTTAGCTGAGTGATAGTATATGTATGTATGTATGTATGTATGTATGGGAGTCTAGGCTGGGAGAAGGAGTGACTACTAAATGGTGCCACATAAAACTTGCTCTTAGAAACAAAGATTTTGATGGTGCCAAATGTTTGGATTTATGAGATTAAAGAACAACATTATTATTATGAATATCAATTCTTGGTCTTCCTGTAATTGGATAAAACATGTTATAAAGCACTTTTACTCTCAAGTGTATTTCATTTTTGTCATAGATGAAATTACATCATCAATGGACATAGGAATATACAATGAAGCTCTCATAATAACACTGAAATCCTTTATTTGTTCCCCTAACAAGCAATATATTAAAAACAGGGAAGATTCTGGGGATTTCTGTCTTAAAAGAGGATCTCAGTATTATGGCTGGATAGCTTTGATTGCATACAAGACCATATGAATACATATATAATTTCCTTCCAAACTTCGCCCTCTTCTATATTCCTTCTACTCTTTTTCTTTTTTTTTTCCTTTTCAGAATGTGCAAGGATTGCAAAAGGGGACAAATAGCAATCCTTGTCCTCAAGAAGCTTACAATGTAATGGAAAGGTGTCTTTGTAATTATCTAATTTAAGCCTTTCATTTTATTGATGCCCAAATAATGTAAGGCTCAGGGAAGTTCATTGACTTGTGTCATGCCATACAGGTAAGTAAGCAGCTGTATTGGAATTCAAACTTGTGCCTTTTTTTTCAAAGTTACCCCACTTAAGATTACTACAGAGCAGGAATTACTTTTGTTCCTGTCATGGACCACTTTGGCAGTATGGTGAAGCTGCCTTCTCAATATTAAAAAAGAAATTCAGTACTGAAGGAAATGTCAAATTTCAGTGAGAGGCAAAAGAAAATAAATATTTTTAATTCCTAACCAAGTTCACAGACCTATTGAAATCTATGCACAGACCATTTATGGTTCTAAAGATCCCAGTTAATAATCAATTCCATAGAATGGAATTTAGATTTTGTCAAGAGCAAGTCAAGCTGATTTTAGTAGGCAAGAACTGAAAAGACCTGTGGTCTATTACCATCTCAGGGATTATTAACTAGTTATCTGATATTACATAAGCCATTTATCTCCTTTCTTCTATTTACTAATCAATGAAACAGAGTTAATTCCTGTTCTCCACCTACCTGCTCTTTACAGTATTGTTGTTGTTCAGTTGTTTTTCAACAACTGTTAGAACTGTTGTCCATCTATTCCTGACTCCATTTAGGTTTTGATCTTCTTTTTTGGCAAAGATACTGGAGTGATTTGCTATATTCTTCTCCTACAGGATGGCTGGCATCCAATGAGACAGTGAATATGAAAGTGCTTTAAAATGTTTTAGGCATATTTACATAAAGTAAAATAGTCTATTAAACTAAATGTGTAAAGTTTATTAAAATAATTTCCTAAAGAACTAGATGTACATCCTACCACCACAATGTAACAATTGGAGACCTTTACTTTCATCTTTCCAGGTCCATATTTTAATTTTTATTCCTTTGCCACATTTGGAGCATGGTTACTGATATCTCTCTGGGGATAGTAAACTTTATGGATAAGATTCCAAGGAACTCATGCAAATAAAGATTTCCTGTTGTCAAGGCATAATGATGATTAGAGTCAAGAGCTATCCAAGTCACATTAAATATACTAAGCTACTGTTTTGTTGAGGAAATAATGGTTTCCTTTCATCTTCAAAGAACTTCACAACCATAAACCAATCTCTGGAGGAAGCAAGCCTATGTTCTAGTCCCAGAAGTGGTATCTTTCCTCCTGATAACATGGGACTGAAATAGAAATCAAGGAATTCTTGTATCCTTTTCTTCAGTGCAGACATGTGGAGTTCAATTTTAGATGCTCAGCCCAGTTTCACAATGAAAATAACAATATTGACCTCAGCATGATGTATATAAAGTTTGGCTTCAGTTGCAGATGAAAACATTGGGGGAAACAACAAAGCCTGGTGCAAATAGGAATGTGGCAATTTCCATTCAAGGTGAGTCACTGACAACATTCTATAGCTTTCAGAAACTCTAAACATTATTATCTGAAGCAAAACCCATCTCAATTCTTCAGAGATGACACTTGGGTTTGTCTTTCATTTCAAAGATTTTGTAGGTGCTTTTGTGTTTTTTCTCCTACCCACTCATTTCCTATTCTAGGAGACAGCTTTTATCATAACAGACAAGGGCAGAACAAAGGTGTCCAAAAAAAAAATTCAGACGAGCAGACATATTGTTAGCTAAACACATAATAGTAGTTAGCAGAATGAGTCAGGAAGAGGGACATTAGTTATATAATCATCGAAGATTTCTGTGGTGAAAAGAGTTGAGAATGAAATAAAGAAAGAGGATGAAAACAGAAATACAAAAGTATAGGAAAATTATAGGAGTCTTTCTTTAGCGTTCAGCTCTATAATCTTATCCTCATAACTCATTGGCCAGAACTACAGGAATTACAGTAAAGCATGTAGAAGCATAGCCTTGGGTTGCCTGGCATGCAGTTAAGTCATATCATGTACAACAATGACAACATACTCCAGTGGAATGGAAGGTCCTCCATGGGTAGATTTTTCCCTTTTGTTTTCATATCCCCAACCCCTAGAAGAGTTCATGTTATGTAGTAGTCACTCAATGAATGCTTGTTTGATGATTGATCCATCACTCATGGATTGATATCCAAAACAAGAGGATATTTTGAAGAATGTAGCTGAAATATGAACAGGGTCAAATTTTACTTACTGGAAATATTGGTTCTCTTCATAATGGTGAATGAATAAAGTATTTATTAAGCACTTACAATGCTTGAAGAACTATGTTAAGTACTGGACTTCATGATCTTTAGAAACTCATTATCCTGCAACATGACATCATCTCTGAAATTCATATCCCTGGGATCCCATAGCGCCTGTCAGATCCTCTCCCATTAGAGGTAGATATGCAGGGAAGTCATATCATCATTTCCCACCCTGGCTGCATGATTTCATCATGCACTACCCCTCTCCCTTTTCAGCTTCTTTTTATGTGTTATCTCCCCCAATAGATTATAAGCTTCTTGAAAGCAGGAAATGTCTTTTACTTTTCTTTATCTCCAGCACAGACAGTGCCTGGCACAAAGTGTACATTTAATAAAAGTTTACTAAAGCTATAGACTACTGGAGATGCCAATAAAAAAAAAAAAGTAGGACAGTTCTTGTTCTTAATAACAACTGCCATTTATAGGCCACTCTCAAGTATGCAAAGTTTTTCATATCTACTTTCATTTGAGTCTCATGATAACCCTGTGAGACAGGCACTACAGCTATTATGCCTGTATTTCAGAGAAGGAAACTAAGACTCCCTGAAGCCACTCAGCAACTGTGCCAAATATAAGTTTGGAAGCCATGGCTCCTGATTTAAAAGCCAGTACTCTCTTTTCTTATTCCATGGTGACTTTTTTCATAGCTGCCACATTGAATTTTAAAGTTTGGAAAATGCTGTATATATACGGTCTCATGTGAATCTGAGAAAGGTTAAGTGATTTGACCACAACTATGTAGCAAGTAAGTGGTAGAGGCTGGTCTCTTGACCTTAAGTCTAGCACTATCCATTTTACCACCTTGTAAAAGTCAAGGCAGAGACTTTCTAAAATAGCAACACAATAGAGGCAGCTAGGTAGCATGGTGGATAGAGCACCAAGCCTGGAGTTGGGAGGATCTAGATTCAAATCTGGCTTTATACACTTCCTAGTTTATATGTCTCTGGGCAAGTCACTGAATCCCAGATTGCCTAGCCTTTGCCACTCTTCTGTCTTAGAAACAATTCTAAGATAGAAGTTGAGAGTTTTAAATAATAAATAAAATAGGGGGGGGGGCAGTTGGATGGCTCAGTGGATTGAGAGCCAGGCCTAGAGATGGAAGGTCCTGGGTTCAAATCTGGCCTCAGACACTTCCTAGCTGTGTGACCTTGGGCAAGTAAGTCACTTAACCCCCATTGCCTAGCCCTTACCACTCTTCTTCCTTGGAGCTAATACACAGTATTGATCCCAAGATGGAAGGTAAGGGTTTTAAGATATATAGATAGATAGATTGATAGAGAGATAGAGAGATAGGTAGATAGATAGATAAAATAGTAACATAATACAGATAAGAATAGTAACAAATTCAATTCAGGCATACTTTCCAGATATTTTGACATGGTATACATCTATTCAGTCTTTAGGACTATTTCTTAATTGTTTCATTCCCCATCTCTATACCCCCCCCAATTCACCCCCATCCAAAATGCCCTTTGGAAAGCACTGTCTTTAAACTGTCAAGTCTCTCCTGGGTTCTAAATGAACTCATTTCTTACCTCTGTCTTTCACTTGGGTCAGTTGATCTCTTAGGTCTTGTTGAATGTCCATCTTACCCATCTGGGTTGTCTTTAACAACCTAGCCATAAGGGAACAGTCCCATTACACACACACACACACACACACACACACACACACACAAACATATATGTAATATACATGTATACATTAATAACTGTATTCATTTCTCAGTGTATCCAACATAACTTAACTTCTGCATAAAATTACATCCCAATTTTCTTCCTTCCATTTTTCCTAGTTTGCTCATTCCAATCTATTTTTGTCCTTTTTCCTCCTCCTCATATATACCACTCCATTTCCTTTACAATGATCAACTTCCCCAGAAAAGGAATACACTTCCCCTACCTATCTTTTCAAATTAATTACACATTCCATTGCCTCACTTACTCTATATTTCAGCTAAATTGGCCTACTTGATGTTCTCCATACACAACACTCTATTGCTTTCCTGTATTCTCTTGCACAGATTGTGTCCCACATGCTTATCTAACCTTCAGAAAATGGTACCAGCCACTTAGGGGATTGGGTACTGTGCTCACTTCATGTTCCCTCATATATTTGGAACCAGGTTCAATCCTGAGGATACTGAATTTTAATGAGAGTGGAGTTAGGTTCTTTATTTTCCCATTCTTTAGATCAATAAATACTAACTCTGGCATCTTGGGGATGATTTGACTCATTACTTGTCTAGGGATTTCCTGAGAAAGAGAAAGCAGAGAAAGAGAAAGCAGAAAAGGTGCTTAATATAAATTAGGAATCAGGTTTGAGGTAGGGAATTTATTCCTACAATACAAAATAAAATGCTACAAATAAAAGAGGTACATGAATATTTAACAGAATTACAAATAGGATTCAGTAATTTACCTTAAAACTACTGTTAGAATATGCCGGCAGTTTGGTGTTTAAATGTCGCCAGATCATAGAACAGTTGGCAGGAATGAGAGGCAATTTATAATTTCACCTCTTCCCAGCACTGTCCAAACAATTCCCAGTATGTCTGTTGGTAAAACGGCCAGACCTGGGATGGCCTTCTCATTGGTAACAATTTTCTATAAGAATGCTGGAGTAGTTGGTAGGATCCTTTTCCCATAATGACACATTAGCTCTTCCAGTTTTTCAGTCTGAATGAAGATTCTCTATCATCTCAAAGAATCAGTGCTTTATCACTCAGTCACATGTGACTAAAGCAAGTCCCAAAACAAGAAATGGAAACTCTGAGGATGTTCCATGGAAAGACCCCTACATATCAATCCAAACTTGTTACTTATACTCCCTCATTACTTCTGCATTGTCAAATCCCTGGATTTCTTCAGGATTCCACATGACATATCTTACAAGAGACTTTTCCAGATCCCTTCCCATTGTTAGTATACTTCTCTACTTCATTCTTTGTATTTACTCTATGTATATGTTTAGGTTTTTCAACCGCTAGGCATTCTACACTCCTCTCAACCCCAGCTACCATTTCTTCTAGGAAGAAGAAAGTACTTAATATGTTTAAAAAATATTGAGGAATCTCTTTATAGCAAAAATGAATACATAATAGTATTTTCTTTTTCTTACAATAAATTATCTTGCAAACATTATAGGATAGGATAGCTAGTGGTACAGTGGATAGAGCACTGGACTTTAAATCAGAAGAATTTGTCTTCATGAGTTCATATCTGCCCTCTGACACTTACTAATTATGTGACCCTGGGCAAGTCACTTAACCCTGTTTGCCTTAGTTTCATCATCTGTAAAACGAATTGGAGAAGGAATTGGCACACCACTCCATTATTCTTTGCCAGGAAAACCCCAGATAGAATCACAGTCAGACACAGCTAAAAATGACTAAACAACAGTCCTACAAATATTAACACATGGAACAATTAATTTTTCCTCAATCACGCAGAACTCTCAAATAGTTGAACTTATTTTCTTTGCTGTTACATGGAAAAGATTTCAAAGGTGCTATGGAATGTTCTTAGATTGTAAAGTTAGTCAGGGGCTTATTTTTGCCTCTTTTTGTTTAAACTCAGTGTTTAGCCTGAGTACTCTAGTACATAGTAAGGATTTAATAAATATTCATTGATTATTTTTCTTTAAACCCTTACCTTCTGTCTTAGAATCAGAATTGTGTATTGGTTCCACAGCATACAAGTAATAAGGCTAGGAAAAAGGGGTTAAGTGATTTGCCCAGGGTCGCACAACTAGGAAGTGTCTGAGGTCAGATTTGAACCCTGGACCTCCCATCTCTACACCTGGTTTTTAATCTACTGAGCCATCTAGCTTCCCCTAACATTGATTGATTATTGTTTGAGTAGAATAGAGGTATGTGCAGATGGCTAGAGAAGAAACCTTCTGATTTGAGTCGTCTGTGAACAAATAAGGAGGTAAAAACCATGCATTTGTTTGCAGGAGAATCTTGGTTCAATTGTTCCATACAGCACAAATTACTTTTACTCAGACCTCTCTACCTCATAACACAGATTAGCTCTGAGAGTGTGAAATGAAATGCCATTCCTTGCTTACATTTTAAATTCACTATTTTATATGCTCTCTGCATCTACGGAGCCAAACTCTAGGTCAGAATTGTCTAGTTTCATCTATTACAAACTATTTTTGGTTGTCCAGGATTAAAGCTTCTTGAATTCTCTTTCCATTTCCTTGCTAGACACAGCCTTTACATTTTGGTGTCTTCTAGGCATTATTCTGGCAGTTCAGGGAGCTGCCAACAAGTGTATGAACCTAAAAACCAAAGGGAGTCAATGAGTCAGGAGAAAGTTTGGTGCCCATGGCCGTATGAGGCCAGCCCTGGGTGGGGAAAGCTGATATGGCCATACATTACTATGGATGCCATTATCTGTCACTATCTATTTTGTCATCCAGATTCTGGGTGTGTCGCTTTCTCTTTGAGACTATTGCAAGCTCAGAATGGTAATATTCAGACATATGGCAGATAGATGGCATAGTGGCTCATGTGTTGGCCATGGAGGCTGACAGACTTGAATTCAAATCCTACCTCAGATACTTAGTAGGTGTGTAACCCTGGGCTAATCATTTTATTGCTTCCCAATAAAACGAGTGTAACAAGAGCACCTTAATTCACAGAATGATTGTAAGGTTAACCTCATATTATTTGTGAAGTGACTTGTTTTATAAAAAGTTCTACATAAGTGTTAGCTATTACTCTATTTTTTCTATAAGGTTTCATCAACATTGTCACCAGACTGTTCTCACTGTCTGACAGATGGCTCCCTGACCAGAGGCTGTACAACCTCTCTGGCTAGACACAGAAGGCATGAATATCTCCTCTTGTCTGGCACGAGGATTCTCTTCTCCCGACAACACCCACAGCTAAAGCTTGCCTTTTTCATAACACAGAATTGGTTCTTAGGGTCTGAAATGAGATGCTGTTCCTTGCTTACATTTTATATCCAATACTTTATACGCCCTCTGCCTCCACTGAGCCACACTTCATTTATCTCTCTTTCTGTATCACTCAATAACCAGTCCCAACTCTGTTGTATACCCAAGGGCCAGATATCTCACTGCTAAGCCAAATCATGATCAGCATATTAAAAGCATGTCTTGATACTCATTTATGGCCTCCTCAGAGATAATGAATGATTCCAAACAATTGCCCAAAGGCTGCATTTTCCCTGCTCCAGTACTGGGCTTCCCACTTCTCAACCTCAACAAGCTATTGCAATTAAAAACAAACAAACAAACAAAACAGTCAGCATTTGGAGTTTGCCTTAGCCCTAGAAAGCTTTTGGAGTCTCTTGGTTTTCTTTAGGTGGATAGAAGATCCCCCAGCATTCTTAGCCCAAAGAAATACATTTATGGTTTTCTGCCCATCACTATTTCCTGGCAACAAGGAGGAAGAAAGGAGGAAAAAGGGAAGGAAATGTTCATTTAACATTCTCTGAATGCCAGGCAATAGGGTAAGTGCTGGGGATACAAATCTAAGCAAAAAGAAAAATAACCTTTGCTCTCAAAGAGTATGGTGTCTTTTTCTTTACTTTTTTTTTAACCCTTATCTCTGTCTTAGAATCAATATTGTGTATTGTTTCCAAGGCAGAAGAGTGGTAAGGGCTAGGCAATAGGGGTTAAGTGACTTGCCCAAGGTCACACAGGTAGGAAGTGTCTGAGGTCAGATTTGAACCTAGGATCTCCCATCTCTAAGCCTGGCTCTCAATCCACTGAGCAACCCAGCTATCCCCAACAGTTTGCTTTCTAATGGAAAAAAATATATACAAAAAAGAGCTAAAATGAGGAAAAGGATGGGCAGAAAATATTCTTGGAATTGCATGACACTAAGGTTTGAAAAGTCAGTAAAAGGACTGGGAGAAGAATGAAGGTTAGTTAGCTTGGGGCCCTCCACAAAATGGCAGCCTTGGGAGGAACTAACTCTCTGGAGAAGGGGCTAGGTTTGGCAAAGGTATATTTCAGGATAATGAGGCTATTAAAAGTGGCTGGATTTTCTAGGATGAGGAGGCCCTCCATATTAAGAAAAGTTCCAGGATAAGATAACATCAGAGACATGGTTTTGAAGTATCAAAAATCAGGGGCAAAGTGGAGATGATGGTGCTAGCTTCCCCCTGGGCCACCACCTACCTCCCTGATAACAACTTCCTGTGGGGAAATATAAAAGGATTCATTGAGAATTTGGTTGCCACCCATAGAATCATGCTTGTTACAACAAACTCACTAAATTCAGGAGAGGCAAAGGACCAGTATTCAAAGGACCACAAGTCAAAATCCCTCTGCTGGTGGATCAGTTTTTCTAATGGCTTGGCTATACCTATCTGAAGCAAATTAGTCCATTTTGAAGTGACTCCTTATATTTCTGGATACATCTGGATTACTGAATTCATTGTCTAGGTCAAAGATGATGAACCTGTGAGAAATCTTGGGGTAGGGGGAGAGGAAATGGAGGAAGGGAGTGATCAATCTCACCATCTCTTCTGCTATAATTCTTTTGATATATTTACTTAAAAAGGACATCAGGAAGCTTGCCATGACTTTAGAATTGTAAGTACTGTAACCATCTAGGGACTAATACTCTTTACCTTGAAAGCCATTTTGATGGACCACATGGTGTGGATTGTGGTATTTATCAGATTCAATATCTGGGTTGCATACAACCTAATCCAAGTAGCAAAAGATAGATTCCCATATCTCACAGCACCTTATAAAGACCAAGTTGTCTTGTTTGAGTTATGCAATAGCCCTCAATTTTCCAGAGCTTTATGAATTTGGCATTTTGAGTCCTATTGAATCAGAGATTAGTGATTTATCTAGGTGATGTATCATCTATTCCCAGGATCCTAGCCAGCAGACTAAATTGGTTTAAGACATTCATTAAAGCCCTCACAATCACTACTATCTGCCAGATTTGATAAATGTCAATCTGAATAGACAATGGAGATTTGGACACCTGTGATAGGCTACCAGGAAACCCATATGGAACAATACTAGCTAAAAATAATATTGTAGTCAGGTCTAGGAATGAGCTCCTCAGCTTTATAGGGTTCCATTCTCTCAAGCCTCATGACCCTTCTCTACCCTGCTACTGTGAGATGACCAGTATGAGGCAGAGCTTGGCAGGCTGGGAGAGGCTGCTTAGAGTCAGAGTCATATATTAGGCACTGACATATGGAGACATAGTACTCCATCATCATTGAAAGTCACCAGAAAAATGTAGAGCAAAAACTTTAGACCAACTTTAGAGCTTGATTAATGCCAAATATACCTTAAGTATTACTTTTCATTGGATTCATCTTGGTTCTTGCTTAAATTGCCAGACATCTTAATATGTGTATAAGTAGATGTACTGTCAAAAAAATCTTAATTTGGGCATACACTGGCTCAAGCACCATTGCATAAATGATAAATTTTGTGACCATTAAGCTTCTGCCAAAGCCAATAGAGCTAATCTGTCAGTGACTGTGAGGGTCACTTACACTTTGGCCCAATTGTCTCTTCTCAAGTAGGCACCATGCCCACTCCCAAGAGAGAGTCATTCATGCTTGTATTCTTGTTCTGCCAATTGTGTCTGAATTTCCTTGCAGATGAGTTTTGACGGAGAGTTCTTCATCTCCACTGAAAGAGCCACAGTGGTCCTTCCTACTCAAGACTTTCCAAGATAATGTGAAATTATTATCTAGGCAAAATGCCCTTTTTACTGTTCACCATACATGACTCAGCTCCCACCACTGGACCTTTGCACAGGCTGTCCCCCTAACTTGGAATGTTTTCTTACTTTACTTCTGACTCTTGGAACCCTTGTCACTATTCAAGGCTCAGTATAAATGCCTCTTCAGTTCTCTTGCTTTTCAAAACTGCCCCACCCCCATAATCATTGTTCATTTATTTTGTATAAATAATTTATTTATGTGAACTTACTATGTCCTTCCAGTAGAATATAATTGACTTAATGAAAAAAAATGAATTTTTATACTTATTTCTAGGACCTAATAGTACCTGGCACTTGACACTTAATAAATGTTTACTAACAGAATGATTCCACATGATCACCCATGAGAAGTTGATAACTGCAGACTCATTGAGGCTGGCCAGTAGGCTTGCTGTAAGCCCTGGCAATTCCTTACTATTCTCATCTTTCTAGAGTTTATTATCCTTTGTCTCATAGTCAGAAATAATAGTGTCCAAATCAAAGAACTGTATCGATGCCATATCTCATAGCGTCCTTCCAGGGAGATTATGAGGCCACCTCTAGTACTTGTAGAATGGGGTATGGACCTGAAGAGAGAGTGTGGTAGGAAGC
The DNA here is from genome assembly GCF_027887165.1 of Monodelphis domestica. Taxonomy (NCBI): domain Eukaryota; kingdom Metazoa; phylum Chordata; class Mammalia; order Didelphimorphia; family Didelphidae; genus Monodelphis; species Monodelphis domestica. Next base: position 464,749,583 of record NC_077229.1, on the reverse strand, counting down.
ATAAGTATGCTTGCCCTCAGAGTTGACAACAGCTAGGAATGCACCAGTTTCTGTTTAGACTGAATTAGGAAAGCCAATTAAATGTTCAGGGTAGAGCACAGACAACTTGGAAATCATCAAATGCTACAAATCAGGGCTTATTTTATTGTTTTGTTGACTGCACAGACAAGAACATGATGGAGAAAATGTTAGTAATGCAGACTAAACATGAAATTGTGTTAAACATACCTTTTTTTTAAAGTTGGTTGTTAAATGTTTACCAGCACACCCTTTAGCCTACCACAATTCCAATAATAAGTATGATCTTGAGTTCTAGAAAAGCAATCTAGGAGAGGGATGGTATAAGTATCTACAAGCTCCTTAAAGTTGACTTGGAGAAGGTTTTGCCCATGAATATGTCATATACTACTACAAATAATCACATTTTTTTAAAAAAAGTCAGTTTGTGGGAATTTGGTTTAGCTATACAAAGCTGATTTCTATATTCCTCTCTATATTCTGGCTTCCTAAATCTTATACTTTCTTCTCCAGAAATCAGTTACCTACTTGTCTGAAATCCTTGATTTCTGATGCTACATGGACCCCCAAATATCAACCTGCCTGCTTTTTTGTACCTAGTATCTACCTACTCTATACTTTTGAACTCTGTTCTCCACCCTCAATTATTCCTTCCCTTCACTGTATGTTTTCTGCAGTTCTTGAAGTCAATGATGATCTAAGAGAGTAAATTTTGCTCCCCTGCTAACTTGAACCCCCAACTTCTCAGGCCTAGGCAGGAATGGCTGTGCCAGGGCTTCCTTCCATTTTTCTAATCAGTGGCAGGTGTTTGTCTTGCCCTGGAAAAATATTACAAAAATATTTAACAAGTATAGCCCATATCGATGCCTTTGCTTGAATCTTAGTTTACCAAATCTCTCTATTCTCAATCATTGCTTAATAAAATTGTTGGTATTCTTCCATATATATTTCAAACTTATCCTAATTCACTTCTTAGTGTCTGAGGTTGTGTCCAGATGCACTGATGATGGATAGCAGGACTTCTGGATATTGGCACAGATCTTTAAACAGCTCTGCTGAGGAAGTTCTGTTTTTTGTTTGAACTCTGTCCTTGTTCTTATGAAAGGGACAGTGTTTTGGGACCTGCACAGGGTCCTGCCAGGTCTTTTCATGGCCCAATTTGACTAAATGCTCCCAAACAGATATTATATAAATTACATATATATATATATACATATATATGTATATATGTGTGCATGCTATATAAATGTCAGTTATTACTGTTAAATCTAAGATTCTGTTATCTAATGTATAGTTAGAAATCTGTTACCCTAAAAACTACATTTCCTGGGAACCCCGACTGACTTCCTGTCCTTATGTACTTCCTGTAAACAGGGAATATTAGACAGTGGGGTTGCTGGTCCCGACATCTTTACTTCCTGTTGGCGACTGTGGTGGTAAGCAGGGATTTTGAGCAGGCTGATTAGCCATGGGCACATGTTTTTATTTTGTTACCATTTTATTTCTTTGCTTCTAATGATAATAAATCTCTTAAAATATAATATTTTAATTATTGATCATTAATTTCAATTTTTACACTAAAGAGGTTTGCTTAGCAGAAGCTAAGTTCTAGCAGAAGTTAACTGGTATATTATATAGCAAGATTCACATTGCCTGAATGAGAGGGACAGAGACAAAAAGAGACAAAGATATAGGTAGAAGTATAGGTATAGGTGATATATTTATATATACATACACATAAAAAGATAATATAGACACAGATGAGATATATATATGTAAATATATATCATCCAAGGGTCTATATTATCTTTGTCAATGTATCTCTCTCTATATACATCTATATCATCTATTCCTATACTTATATCTTTGTCTCTTTCTGTCCCTCTCATTCAGGCAATGTGCATCTTTGTCATATAATATACCAGTTAACCTGCTAGAACTTAGTTCCTGCTAAACAAATCTCTTTAGATAGCAGAATCTTAGGTTTAACGATAATAACTAACATTTATATAGCACCTACTATTATGTTAGGCACTGTGCTAAGTGCTTTACAAATATTATCTTATTTAATCCTCACAATAATTCTGTAAAGTAGCTTCTATTTTTATAGATGAGGATACTGAGACAAATGGACACTAATTGGCTTGCCCTGCATCATACAATTAATATGTGTCTGAGGCTGGATTTGAACTCATCTGCTTCGTTCTGGAACTAGCATGCTATGTGCTGTACCACTTAATTGCCTAAATTAGAAGGAAATTAAAGATTATTTAGTCAATGTGATAGTAGAAAAGAAGAATGGATTTCGAGCCAGAAGAAATGGTACAAATACTAGCTCTACAACTATTCTATTTATCTTTTCTTGAATAAGTCACTTGAACTCTCTAGATCTCAGTTTTATCTGTACAATTGGGGATTGGATGGGCTAGACTTTAAGGTATATTACAGTTTTAAATATATAAACCTAAAATCTTGACAGTAGGTCATTAAAAGCACCCCTGAACTTTTCAAGCAATGAATAATTTCTATTAATGGTGATTTTTCTGAGGTTCAAAAGGTCTAATTGTTGGACAATTGAGCCAAAATCTACTTCCCAGTAACTTTCATCCACTAATCTCAGTTCTGCCCTCTGGTGCTACACAAAATCAATATAAATTTTCAAAGTGACTGCTTCAGGTATTTGAAGAAAATTCCCCAAGTCTTCTATTCTCCCCCATGAACATCTTTCCTCCTTTTTTTAGCTGATTTTTTACATGACTTGTTTGGAGTTTCATTCCTGTCCAGGTCACTTCACTCTGAAGAAGCTACAGTTTGTTAACATCCTCTTAGTAGTTCTCTGAACTGAACAAAATGTTTCCAAAGTATCTAACCAGTGAAATGATAAGTTTCTTTGCTTGCTATTTTATGCTTCTCTACTGTAGCCCAGGATCAAATTAAAATTTTCACCTGTCACAATATGCAATTGACTTGTATTTAGTTTGTGATTGACTTAAAACTTTTAAATCTTATTAAAAAAAACTATTAACATTGTCATTGCCATTTCCTTGTGCAATTTATTTTGAATCCTAAGCTCTGGACTTTACTTTTACCTTATAAAATTTCATTTTCTGTTGAATTTCCTTTCTGATTTTCAGCATGGTTTAGAGGTAACCTTGAGTGTTTAAGGCTATACCAACAGGTTCTGTGAGATCCAACTAAATCAAAAAATCAATAGTTTTAGCCAAGCAATATGATATTTGAAGGCCAGTCTATATGAAGACCTTATAATAAAAAAGTGACAAATAATTATATATCTATTTTTATGTCTTTCTCCATATCTTTATTTGTGTCTAATATCTGTTATCTTTTTCTATATGTATTTATAGTGGGGATTATGCCTTCCCTCGGGTGTTGAAGGGGGAAATGTTTGTTTATTTATTCTTGCTATATATTTCAAGTAAATATTGCTTTGTAAGAGCTACTTGGACTATAAAATGATTAAATGGATCTGGCAAGCTTAGACTCCTAAAATTGGGAAGAACGAAATTAATGGGGAATTAAGCCAGTGACAGATGAAAGATACCCCATCCAACTCCTTAAGCTACTAGAGGAACCTTGGGGAAAGGATGAAATGGAACAAAACTGGCCTTTAGTCAGGAGAGTCAGAGAGCCATTGTTACAGATATATGCACAGTATGTGTATAGATCTGTATCTATTCATATGCATATATATCAATATACATATGTGAATACATATGCATGAAAATAAACAATTAGGTATATATGTGTATCATACATGTGTGTATATGGACAGAAGAACAATAAAATCTCATGTTTTACAATTTTTATTTTATTAATTTTAACCCATGGTTCCACCTTCTCAAAGTCCATTCGCATCCTGACCCTGTTATCCAACAAACCAATTATTCTTTTCAGCCATTTTTGTTAGGTTTCCTTGGAACATAAAGTCTTGGAACAGGTTGTTCTAGGAAACCAGATGGACCAATTTTTGGTCAGCAAGAGGAGGAGAAGGGAGAGAGGAAAAGTTTTCAAAACAAACTAAAAGCTTTCAAAGATGAGTGGCACAGAAATCTGGATGTGTTAGTGGTATGTCAGCAGAGTGTGTTCATATTTATAACAAGCTCTAGATGAGCCTACAGGCAGGCATACGGGGTGAATGTCCATGCAAAGAGGCAGATTGTCAATATTAGACAGTTCTAATTACAGGTATATTGAGCTAGCCACAGATTCTGTGGTTTAACCCTGAGGCTCTCTAAGGTCTTAAGGTTCAGAAATAAGAGACACATTGATTCTGGGTTTGGTAAGTGGTAGGATGTTGGTCATAATGTCCAGTCTAGTACCCAGGCACTAGAAACATGTCAGACCAAGACCAAGAGTAAGACTAACTTGAGTTGTAGATTCTACTATATTCTTGTAACCAGGAACAAAACAGATATCAGAGTGTAAAGGTTATTTAAGGGTTGTGATCTAAAATCTAAATTAATTGGTCACCAGGGAAATTCCCAAAATAAAATACCCAAGTCAGTCTGGAAATTTATTGAATTTTTTAATTAATATAGAGGGAAGGATTTAAGGAGAAAGAGGGAAGAGGGTATAGGATTTCTCCCACCTGGCCTGTGCCAGAGGAAGTTCAAGATCTCTGCTGCTAGGTCTCTGAAGGAGATTAGAGGCTTCTAAGAGGATAAAGTTTGGAAAGTAAAGGAGGGGAAACTCAGCCAGTAACTCACCACAGAACTGCACAATAACTATAGCCACTCAAAAATGTTGAAAGGCTCAGCTCGCTGCCACCAGCCACCTCTCCACCACCAAAAGGTACCAGAGAGAGGAAGTGACACAAAATATATAGACCTTTTACTCTTGTGTCCCCTCCTCTAAATTTTCACATCTACCAATCACATCAGAGGCTTTCCTCCAGGACTGCCCATTCTCATCTTTGATTAGATTATATCTTTTGAGTTACTTAACACCTCTTTATTAAGTTCACCTTTTGTTACTTACTTAACCTTTTTGTGATTAATTTACCCTTTATAGTTACTTAACACCTTTTTGTATTAAGATCTTAAAATAGACAAAGTTCTAGCTTAACTATAAAGTAAGAACTAAGTACCTTTATTGTTTAATTAGGAGATTACAATTTTCATCTTCTCCATGAAGTAAGATCTAAGTAGGGTGGAGTAATCTAAATTTCACAAGAGCCAGGAATGAGGTTTATGTAAAGTGGGTGTCAAGTGGCTCTATCTGTGCCAACCTGAAAGATTAAACAGTCCATATATTAATTTTGTGGCATACATATATTTTAAAATATTTTTTCTACATAACATATTGATATACTTTTTAATAATCATTTTCTGACATTTTGTGATCCATGTTCTCTCTGTTCCTCCTACCCCTCCCAAGTCAACAGATAATATGATTATCGTATATAGCACAATATGATTGTGCTATATATTTCCATGTTCATCATATTGTGAAAGAAGACTCATGTTGATTATATTAGAGAAAAATTCATGGAGGAAATAAAATGAAAAATGTGTGCCATACATATTGACTAATATGCCCAGTGTATCTCCATACTGATCTTTTCTAGGGGAAATATCATAGTGTAATATTGAACTGAGATGTTGTATAATTGGAAGGAAATTATTATGGTAGATAGAGATTCAAACTTGCACTCAGAAGATTTGGTTTCTACCATTGATTCTTAGTTTTCTCATCTGTCACATTGTATTAAAGAGATAATCAGTGAAACTATTTCTAATTACAATAACTGGGATACTCTGGCTTTGCTGACTAGAGAGCTGCTAGGAGACACTTGTGAGTGCCTAGTTGTAATGGAGATAGATGAGAGATAACAAGAGATAGAGAGATGCTACTAGAGGGGACTACTATGGGGTTGCCTATTGATCACTATTGATGGCTAATAGATCAAGATATTTCCTACCCTTCTCCTCCCTTCACCTCCCAGTTTCCACCCATGCCCTTCTGCCTCCCTTTCCCCTCCCCCTCCACCATCTTATTTGGCCACCTTCTAAGTACTCAGGGGAACTATGAGATTTCAGAGAAATATTCTTTACTTTTCTTTTCTCAAGTAAAGGGGTTTATTGGGAACAACAGGATGGAGATTGAGGTGAGAGGGATAGGGGTGTCCCTAATTTATAAGGAGGATTGGGAGGATTTTGGGAAATGTCAGTCCTGTCACAGCTGTGACACAGAGACAGTCAGAGAGATGGAGGACAACTGTTAAATCTTCTTTCTTCTTCCAATTACACAAAGCCACCAACAAAAGTTAATTTTTTCTCAGATTATGTCCAGAAGCCCCCCAAGGGTCCTTCAGCCTGGGAAAGAAGCTAACAGGGATCAGTTCTCAGCTTCTTCCCCCTTCAGCCAGAAGCCAAGGAAGTCTCTTTCCAAAACCAAGAGAAATAGTTCAAAGCTAGAAATCCCAGCTTCTTCTCCACCACTGTGTCAGAGCCACCCAGGTCACTCCCTTGGTCAGGAAAACCTCAGAGAAGAAATTTCAGTTCAGTCTCCTCTGGCCAGGCTCCAACTGCCATTCCTGGAAACATTCTGTTTTGGAATCTTCACCTTGATTGGTAGATCAGGTCCCCAGCTTTGTTTCGCAAGCATGAAGTTCTCTCTTTCTTCATGCCTCTTCCACAACATTAAGGAATCAGATTAGTATATTCAAAATGCCTTTTAGCTCTAATAATCTAAGACTCCTTGTTAGATAAGAAAAAACTAAGGATAGAATTTCAGCCAGCCAATAAAAACATCTACTAATCAACACTTTGGATATTATTAGTTGGTACATTTATACTGAATGACTTTTGCTAAATATTTCTACTATTTGCAAGGTCTAGCTTTTAAAAAATTCTCTAATAGTATATAACCCATTTGCTTTCTGGATCTTTTATAGGCATTTTGAACTTAGGGAAGCATTTTAATCACAGTTACAAAAGGTAATGAACATTATGTATAATGGGAAAGAATACTGGACTTGGGGTCAAGGACCTAGGTTCAAATATTGACTCTTGTTATTTACTACCTTGGTTAAGTCATTTCCCTCTTAGGCTTCAGTTTTTTCATTTGTGAGGTATAAAGCTGAGCTATGGGATTTCATTTATTAATTTATTTACAGGACTTTGTTTAGATTCTTCCAGCTCTAAGTCACCATGAACTTTAATAGAGAATGGTTTTATTTCAAGGAGTCTAATAAGGAAATAAAACAAAGAGTGAAGAATTTCCAGGATCTGGTAAAAATAAATCCCTACTCTCTCTTTGATAGGGTGGAGAAGAAGAATGGTACAGTTTGATCATTTATTTTTATTCCCCTCCCCCCCTCCAGTCTCAGGTGGGAGTTCATGAGGTTCTCTAAGCCACTGTTGCCTGGGAGGAAGAGTCAATCAGTCAGTCACAGATGGAATCCTTTGTTTTCATGTCAAATGAATTGAAGGATTTTCTCTCCAGGGAAGCTGCCTGTCATTTCAGCAGGGTATCACTGTGATTGCTACAGTTGTGACTCCACCTTCCTCCCCTAAGGGAAGTTGTTAGACCATGCCTACCTTCAAGGAAATGAAGGCTAGTAATGATTACCCTTTTGGAGGGTAAGGTGGTAAAATCCCACTTAGTTTTCCCCTCATGGGAAGAAAGAAAGTGGTATTGATTGTTTGGAGAAGAAAAAAAAAACATACCCTTCCTTCCCTCCATTATTTATATTGTCATTCCCTCAGCAATTTTAGTTTATTCAGGTCAGAGTTCTAAATTCATCCACATTTTAACATCTTCAATATTATAAAAATAAATAGAAATGGGAAAGAGGCCAGTGATTTCTCTGGTATTGGGAAACTCATAGGTCACAAAAACTGCTTTTATGCAAATTTCACAATTTCTTTAGGGCTCTATACCCTCTAAAGATCAAAGGTAGAACTTACACCCAGGACATTCTTGCTAGAAGAAATCCAGTTCATTTTGCTGCTTTTTAGAATATTTAACATTTTTTTAAAAACTAGACATTTGATTTCATTGGCATAGGAATTTCCTAGTAAGGAAAATCCTTTTATCAATACAGATCAATAACTGTTCCAAGAACCTAATTGTTGTTTGGTACTCTTACAGGTTATTAACTTACCCAGATTCACACTAGCTTTATATATCAGAAGGAGGACTTGAACTCAGGTCCTCCTGACCATGAAGCCAGTTCTTTATCTCCTCCATCTCAATACCTTTGACATTTTGTATAAGTAATAGAAATGTACTTCCTCATTTTACAATTAAGAAAAATGTCACTTGCCCCTGGATATACAACTAGTGATTATCTCACACAGAATTTGAACCCAGGTCTCCCTACACAGGGTTTTATCAACTACCATACTTCCTCTGAAGAGTGAATCTGAATATTGAGGAATGTGTCAGTACATGATTCAATTACTGATCTGTTCTTTTCTGAATTTTTTTTTTTCGTATCATTTGGTCTTAACTATTTCTCCTTGGAAAGAAAATTTAGGCCACTTGTCACTGTCATACTAATTTCCCTTTTTCCCTTTATGCTCTTACTTCCAAGTTATTTATAGCTGTAATCACTCCCTCCCCTTTCACTCCAAATATGCTTTGTCCTCTGACTTTTAACCTGTGCTATGCCCTCTAGTACTTCTATTGTTACTGGCATGACTGCTCCAGCTCATGCAGATCCCAGTGTCCCACTGAGACATGGCAGTCTGCATCTGCTGGAAGGGCAAAATATTCACAGGATAGATGACTGCTTGGAGAGGAAAGGTCAATCAAATATGCTATACTTGTGGGTGGTGCACTGCAGGTACTTTGAAAGCATCTGTTTTGGAAGTCAGAACTTTGGATGCAGGCAGACTTCCATTTTCTTTTCCAATTAAGTAGAAGAGACCACAGCAAGTAAATGAGCATCTTTGGGAGAACCAAGGATGTGAAAATGACCTCTGAGTTCACTACTGCCTCATTCAAAAGGAAAGTAGGATTTATGTGTGTTTGTGTGAGTGGGTACTGATTGTACCTCCATGGTAATTTCTAATTTGATTATGATGAAATTTTCCTTTTAAGATGGAAGCTGGGTAGTTCAGTGGATAGGGTACTGGGCCTAGAATCAGGAAGACATCTTTCTGGATTCAAATCCAGTCTCACACATTTACTAGTTATATGACCCTGGGGGGATCTCTTAACCCCATTGCCTCCATTTCCTCATCTATAAAATGAACTGGAAATGGAAATGGTGAACCACTACAGTATCTTTGCCAAGAAAAAACCCAAATGGGGTCATGAAGACTTAGACAAGGCTGAACACTATGTTTCTTTGAAGGGTTAGATATAAATTTTTTATAATGCCAGTAGTCCAGAACCACAGTTCTACTGCTAGTGTTAATATTTCTTGGCCTCCTTCCAATAGGAATGACATCAGGAGCATTAGTAACAGATAGGGAAGCATCAAGACAAGATTTACATCTCACTTTCTCCCAGGAGCCACAGACTTTCCCATGTTATTATCACCAATAGTCACTGAATAGTTCCTATGTGCAGGGTTGCAGGTTAGAACACTGGAGCCCCATTACATTTTTGGTTTCTGAGAGACTAAACACTAGGAAACTCAAGGTACAGGCAAATACTTCAAAGGCAAAACAACACCACAGAGCTGATTTGTAACAGAACTAGGTCCCTGTCTACCTCCCAATTCAAGGTCTTTTCTCTAAAATGATTATGTTTAAGTATATGGTCTAAATCCATGTTGGTGAACCTATGGAATGTGTGCCAAAAGGGTCTGTTCCCTTCCCCCTTCCACATGTACCTGAGGACTTTTCCCCCATCATCCTCCTCTCTGCCCAGCAACCCAATGGGAGTGCTTCCTCCCTCCCCTGTCTGCATAAGTGTGAGGATTGCAGTTTGGGCACTCAGTCTTTAAAAGGTTTGCCATCACTGATCTAAGTGAATCTTTCTGTACATCAAAGCCTCTTTCAGTGTTTCATTTTTTCACAGTCTGACAAAGATCACATTTTTGGTTTTTGTCACAAGTCATTTGTTTATGATATTCTTCAATATCATTTCCTTTAAAAGTAACAACACTTCACTCAATCTGGTGAGGTTGTATACCTTTGTTTTGGTCATGAACTCCTTGAGAACTATTTGTTTGTCTTTCTTTATATCTCTTACACTTAGCAGAGGCCCTGGCAAACAATTTGTGCTTAATAAATATTTATTGACTGACTGATAAGCAACAGTGAGTGGAGGTTTTGCTCACTCAAGTGGTCTATGAACTAAAAAAAGTCTGAAGATCACTATCACAATAAATTTTTACTAGTGGAAATACTTCAAGGAAATGAAAAAATCTATCTTCATAATTTATATTATTATATTATAGCATATTAATATTATATTAACATGCTGTAATATTAACAATAATAGCATTATATTGTTATCCATAGCATATATATGTGTCTCTCTGTGTATATATATATATATATATATATAGCTATAGTTTTACTTTTACAAAATAGTTCCCCATCCATAATTTCAAATGAATGTCAAGACAACCTTTTGAAATAAGCCAAAGAGATATTCTCCTTTTTTTTTTTTTTTTTACAGATGAGGATATTAAGGTTTATTTAAATCAAGTGAGCTGTACTGCCAGGGCTATAATCAGAAACTTGGCCAAGATTTGCCACTGTGCTCTCCAGTATACCACCATTCTTCTAACACAGAGGGCAGAGAATCAGTCACAACGGTACTTTCCAACAAAATCATGATGATGAAAAAAAATACTATTCAAATTTAGGCAAACAGTCAAAAATGATTTACAGTGCCCATGTTCAAATTTAAAAAATACTCTCTGGAAAATAATGACTCTCCTGAGTTACCAAGTAGCATTTTATATATATATATATATATATATATATATATAATGGGAAAGCACTAGCTCTGAAGTCAGAGGTTGTAGGTTCAGATGCCTCTTCTAATATTTAATACCTGTGTCACTTTGGGCAAGCCACTTAACTTAAAAAGAAACAAAACTTTCTTTGTATACTCAATGGTGCCTGGAACAGTTACATAATGAAAGTGACAGACTGAACCTCAGTTTCCTCATCTGTAATATGGGGGGGGTCTAGATGGCCTCTGAGGTCTCTCTTAGTTCTATATCTATGATCTTATGAAGGCACATATTTAAATGTTGGCTTCACTTAAATAACCTCTTTTATTTAATCTTGAAACACTCCAGATGTGAATCATAGGAGGTACCAGATGCCAAGCTCAGACTGGGGAATAGTTCCACCCCCCCATTTCCTTACTGGAATAATAAACCTAAGGCATAACAAGTTTTACCTTTGGCATCAGTATTAAGGACAAAAGTAGGGTTGGAAGATGTGTTTCTAACTAAGAAATATTATTCTAGACTCTTGACTATTTTCTATGAATGCACTTTTATTTTCCAA